>NW_025533139.1:0-205968 GCF_020631705.1 Daphnia magna | reverse complement strand
ATTATGAGTTGGTAAGTGATATCTGCTTCTATCCACGGATTTCAAATAATTCAACCTTGACGATACATTTTACTATTTGACCATGTCACACAATTCCCAAATCAGTGCGAACCATTTTTCAATGTAAGGCAGTAGTTTTACTTGAATTCGCGTTCGAAGAAAGTAACATTTCTGATTCGGCCAGTGAAATACCAACAGAATCCGCTGAGGATGTCATGGACCTTAAGTGATAGAAGACGTGGTCCTTTTAAACGACCAAAGGCGCTAAATCTTCTACAAACAGAACCAAGTGAAGAAAATTTAGTCCTGCAAAAAAAAAAAAAAACTTGAATGATATTTTTTATCCATAGTGTGCCTTTTCTAAACTATAGATGTTACATTATTAAATCTGATTGTTTCACTGGATTTCAAGTTTATTAACCGACTTTGTCCGAAGCTGCGTGTCCGAAGTCGAGCGTTCTACCGTAATCTAATTTCAAAGACATATATTGCCAAAAAGAGAGAATTGCTGTTGCAGCTCTCGCAAGCTCGTTACATCTGCACAAAAGCAGATTTCTGGTCGACAAGAAGAAATTCCTTTCTCGGAGTAACTGTGCATTGGATAAACAACGACTTAAAAAGAGTATCTGCTTGTCTTGCGATTCGTCGTGTTATGGCTTGATGCGACCACTGTGATACCAAGGCCTACTTAATGCTTAGGCCTGTAAACTCAAATACCTCCTATGGCGGGTAGGCGTTCCCTAGAAAAACAAGGGTTACGACGACACCATCTGGCGCTCCCAATTAAAGCCTCGTTAAAAAATACCCCCAAAAAACTTAACTTCGAGGGTCTTTTTGATTTCTTGCCTTTTCAGCGTCGCCACGTATGTCTACCTTACCTTCACATTTAGCGAAGGACGTGCCCATCGTCGTGTGGTGAATAAATGCCGTGCTTACCTGCTACATCGTAACTAGAATTTCATGATTGTAATGGATTTTGGCGTCTTTGGTAAGTTCATTAAATCGATTTGTGCATTTCAGGGGGGTCTGAAAATGTGGGCCGTCAATGAAAGGGGAGAGGCAAATAATTAGTGACAACAGCGTGACAGAAGGAGCTCAAAAATAGTGAGTTTTACAATCCGAGTAAATTCACGAAGGTGACTTTTGAATGACATGGGGAACAAGGGTCGGAGATTGACCAAAGAATTGCAATGACGTCATGAACAAGGAAGAAATGGGAAGCGTTGAGGAGGAAGAGTGGGGAAGAGTTCAAGGAAACGATTGCAAGAATGTCCCGACCTGTAACTTGCCTTAAAGCGTAATACCTTAAGGCACTTTTTTAAAATGTCTAGACTTACCCAACCCTGCCTGACGTGTCCATCACCCCGTCTACCCTCCCCCTTAAAGAAAAACAAAAAAAAACCCACTACCCTGCCAATAGGTGGCTTAAAAAAATTAAATCGGTGTTCCAAAAATCCAACATATGACAGAAAACTGTTGAAAAAATGTTGTAGACGTCTGCTACCGTTGAAAAACCTAGAGAACAACCACATTGGGCGAGCCAAATAAAAAGCGGCTGTTCACGGCACCACTTCACACTGCAACGCGTCGCTAGGGGTTCGGCTTGACCCATACTTAGAGATACTAATAAGGTCTATAGGCTAAAATTTCTTTAAGAGATTAGCTTTTCCATACTGCTTGGTTTTTCAACCTAACTACCCTTTTTTATTTGCAGTTTGGCTTCCAGAAATTTCTAAAACTTCCAGTTAGAATGGTGAGTCAGCGAGTTGATGCATCGGGTGTGACCAAAATGCGCACTACGCGCCTGCGCGATGCGGATGTACGACGATCCGTGCATAAACGGATTAAACATTTTCACTTAGAGATAAAATTAAAAATTTATAAAATTTTACTCACATTGATAACATGACATAATATAGACTTAAACCGACATACTCATTTCCATAAATCTCTAGACGGAGTTCTTATCCACCATCCCAATAGCCTACCGATGCAAAATTCATTGGTAAAACACATCTGAAAAATAGGGAAAAGAGGGGGTAAATGTATAATTTTATTACCATACCAAAGAATTAGAATAAAATTTTGAAATAATTCACGGGATACAGGAAGGGGATCTAGATAATTAAGGTGTACGGTTGATAACGTAAAGTTAAATACAATTCCCGCCGATACGTGTGTGTGAAGCACGTATTCAGTACTAACATTAGAAAAAGTAGAAAAATTTCAGAAAGTATACTCCCGCGCCCCTTGCGGTAAGACCAAGCATCGCCTACTGGATTTCTCTCAGCCTTATGGCGATGATAGCGGTCTTCACTTCGTAGTCTGTGATCTTATCAAGAGCTACCCATTCCTGCAACTTTTTTCAAATATAGAGCTTATAGTTTACTGATTATAATTCATTTAGTTTCACGATCCGTCAAACCACACCGACAAAAATATCCAATCGGTTTACTACTCGGTTAGGTATTTTTTAAGTAAAAATTTTACGGAAGTGGATAGCCCCCATCATCGGCTATCCATTTCTGTAAAATTTGTTTATTTAGACCTAATATGGTTACCTATAAAGCTATTTGAATTTTGTGTACTGGGATAGAGGGATTACCCGAGACACGTTAAACCACACCGACCTACCTACCTGAAAAATAGCTGATGGGTCATTACTCGGGTAGGTGCTTATCAAGCGGTTTTCTTTCGTTTAAAATACCCACTTTAAAAGATATGGCCCAGCCTTAACTTAAAATGGGTGTGCAAGTGAAGAAAAATAAATAAAACTATGATGTATTGCAAAAAACAAATCAAATAGGGTACACAGTAACGATATCGGGTTTTGGAACCGGTTCCACTACCCGAATGCCTATGAGTGGAAATTCACAATTATTACAGTAATTTTAATGAAATTATACCGTTGCTTAATTAAGTAATATTCTAATAAATGAAAAAAAAATTATAAAGTTAAAAGGCATTGTATTACGGAAAGGAAACAGAAAGAAAAATAAACAATAAACATAAATAATAACAAACACAAAACAAAAAAATAACGGCTCGGGGTTTTGTGTTTTTGCCTGACAGGGTTCAGGTCCCTGAACGAGATGGAGTTGCAACTGAATGCGTTAGGCAAGTTGCGCTAGTATAGCGAATTGAGCTGCCTATCTCTTGCTGCAAATTGAGGCCAGGCCGCCAGGGACCTGAACCCTAAAGTATCGTTCAGACTACAGCTCTTTTCTACGTATAACGTATAACTTATAACGTTAAAAGTTTACGTTTGTACTTCGTAAATTTCGCTGCGTTTTTTACGGAGCCATATTTACGTAAATGTGTTCGTAGACTGTTCAGACTACACTGTCAAATTTACGTAGAGTAGGCTAGATTCTGCGGAGATTCTAGCGTCTGCTGTAGATTTTTGTACCTGTTGTAGCTCTTTGTTATATTTATTGATAAAAGTTCTGAGGACGAAACTTTCTTCTTCTGACCAATTTCTTGAAGACCTAAAATAGAATAAGCAATAAACCAAAATAGTTGCAAAAGATTTCATGAAATAATATTTACTTTTTGATTTTCTTTATCGGTGATTTTTTGGGGGGCGACTTGAATTTGTTAGGGGAATTCTTTTTGGCAACTTTAGTAGGACCAATATTTATTTTTAAAATAAAAATTAAAAAAATTAATTATTAAATTTACAATTCTACACCTGACATATCCCAGAATGAATAAACAGGAGAGAAAACCTGAAAAAACAAAAGAATGTAGACAAGCGTAATAGATTTTGGCTAAGTAGTGCGTAGAACGTCCCAAAAACTTATGTAAAAATGAGATCAATCTCATTTTTACGTACGCTCAGTTTTGACTTCGTTTTGACTACGTTTTGAGTTTACGTATTACGTACTACGTAGAGCGTTGTGTCTGAACACTCCTCCGTTCCCAGCTACGTAACTCGGAGCGTAAAAACGTTATACGTAGCACGTAAAACGCTCAAAAAGGCTGTAGTCTGAACGTGCCTTAACAGGAGTTGTCGTCATGTTTTGCCTGACAGCGTTCAGGCCCCTGAACGAGATGGAGTTGATTTAGGCTTTATTCTGTATTGACGTATGGGTACAGCGGTTCACGATTCATAATAAATGGGAGAGAAAATTTGAGAAAAGGGTGTATTGAACATGAAATTAATTAGTAACATATAAGTTGTACAAAATTTTTTAAATAATTCAAGGGATACAAAGAAGGGCTACACGTAATTAAGAAATAAAAATTAAAAAATTTTAAGCAATATTTTTCTCACAAACCCCGGGTGTGTGAAGAATGTGATCAGTAGGGAAATAAAAAAATTCATTAAAATACTAGTCACAAACACACGACGCGAACCTGGTGGCAGTTACGAGCATCGCCCAAGAGCATCCTCCCAGTCTTATGGGGCTGATCGCAGTCTTTCACTTCGTTGTCTGTGGTAGGACGTAGGTTTGACTGTAAGTTGCTCAACAGCATAGAATATATGCATAATTTAACTGCGACTTATTCTGAAATTATTATGCACTCATCCTTCCTGATTAGATGCCAATGGTAAAGTTGCCATCTTAAAACATTTTATGTACCAATACAAATCAAGGTAGACACTGCAAGTTTTTAACATTGATAAAGCAAAAAAATTTTATATTCTTCTTCATCCACAGAGTTCTATATCCATATATTGAATGTTAAAGGTAAAGCACATTGAAAAGGCCCATTCCATTTTAATTGCTGTAAATGGATGAAAGAGCATTCATAACACAAAATGGAACAGAAGGGATTGAGATTATTGACTTGGCTTGTCACAAGATACCACTCCACAGAAGCCAAATTCAGATAAATTTTTCTGATAACTTTAGTAACAAATCTGACACATGGATAGAAAAATCTGTCAAGCTAATATGGGATGAAAAATGCCAAGAAAACAACAGACTATACAATAAATCTAAATTTAGATTTGACAGTATTGCAATTTGCAATGATCACCAGATTGTTATTAATCTGGGTCTCACCACATATATGGAATTAATAGGAACAAATTGTCATCCATTTGGGAAAGAACTGGTGCTGCATGGAATGAAGTGTTTCAAAAATGGTCGATCGTGTTTAGCTGATCCGTTGGGCGTTGGATGTCTTTTGCTCACTGCAGATGAGAAATTCCTTTTCTTGAAACGGGCAATGTGGACCGGAGAAGACAAAGGGAAGCTAGACAGGCCAGGCGGTCATCCTGAACCGGATAATGTTTCACTAGCTATACAATCTTGGACGGAAGAAGAATGCCGGAAGCCAGAAAATTTACGACGAATTCGGGATGAAATCTTCGATTCTGTGATACATGAAGTGCGTGATGAAGTCAATTTGCCGATGGAAACAATAAAAGATCCTGTACTTTTAGGAGTAATTCGTAGCCTAGAACGCTCTGGACGGCCAAGCGCGGAATTCCTTGTGTTGTCAGTATTTTACTTCACAATGTCTTACTTTCAGTTCTAGCAATGCGCGGCGCTTACTATTTTCAGGTGCTCTTTGACGTCAGAGGAAGTAGAAGAGCTATATTCAAAAAACTGCCAGGCGGAGGCCGACGAATCGATAGGTATCGTGTTCATTTTGGAGGAAAAAATCCGCACGCAGGTTTTAGAACAGCACGTTTGGAACAATCTCACGGATGCTGCTTGTGGAGCAATCGAACTCTACAGCCGTTGTTACTCGGTTTCTCCAAATAAGCAGTGATCTGCTTACCATCGCAACATATCTCGTACAGAAACTGCCACAAGCACAGTACGCATTTATTACAGCCCAAATCAATTCGCCTTTAGTTATATACAAATAATAAATTACTTTTATTGGTGAGAACTCAGATTAAAAATCATTGTAAAACTTTCAATAATTTTTAATAAAAAAGAAAAAAAATGTTGGACATTTTTGGGAGTTTGGACTTTTTTTTCGCTATTGGAAACCAAAGTTTTTTTAATCTTTTAGTCTTGTTATCTTCCTCTTTACAGCTTGTGTTTAACGACTGCAGTGCAAATAATCCTTTAATATTGATACGGTAAAAAAAAATTTTCAATAGCTGTTGAATTTTACATCCAAACGCGTGGTTTATCTCACCTGTATCCACTCACTTTCGTTTTGTTGTTCGTTATTATTTAGCAGTCTAAAATAGCATTTCCACAAGTATAAAAATTTCTATAAAACTGGAAAAATGGTATCCCGATATGGAGTATTAATATTTTTAAAAACTATATTTTTAAAGACTATAGCTTAAGAAAAGTTGAAATTTAAAATTTAAAACCCTACCAACCAGAAAAACAAGAATGGTGATCATAAGGAACATTGCACCCATGCATATTAAAAATTGTAATTTTTGCCATGGACTTGATGTCATGGAATAAAGGACAACTTTGTCCTTACAGTTCCGTCTTTTTCTTGGTTTACAGTATTTAATTCATTAAATGTTCGAACGGTTCCAGACAAAAGTTGCGTACCGGTATCAATTTATTCCATTTTGAAAATACATTTTATTGTGTAACTGTTCGAACTTCAAACTTCGCAGGTGAAATATTTACCATAGAATAATGGGAAGTGCATAGAGTCTAATATTCTTAACAAAAAAAAATCATACTTTTATAATTAAATTTCTGGCATAGAGCCATTGCTGTTCTTTTCACTTCACAACGTACGCAACTCAATTTCACCAACGGCGTATGCAACCAATCCATTGTGAATGCGAGTCGCTTCCTGTAACGTTAAATGAAAATTCATACTGATGATGTATTAAAGCCAAACACTCCTTTAAGAGGGAATAAAAATTTCAAAATAATGGAAACAAGGCTTTACCTATTAGTGCACAGCTGACCACGATATTCGAACCCCATAACTGGTTTTTAGGTTGTTTAGCTTCACGATGATCACTGCTTTATGGTGTGGTAATTTCGAATGAAACAGTGGCAGAGAAGTACTAAATCCGGACGACTTGATGTAATCATAATTGACATCAGGTTGGTAGTGAGTTTCTTTCATTATGTCCAAATCGTCAAATCCTTCTCTTAGCCGTATTCCTTTATTAGGAAATCGAAAAGTTAGCTTTGTTGGTTAACAACACACTCAAATGTTTGATAAACCTTTATAAAAATCATTATGCCTTTCCGGCTTAGAACAGAGCAGCAGAAGCGGCATTTCGTTTCCAGGCACAGTCACCTCAACGAAATTGCCGTTTGGATCGCCGCACTGTGACATTTTTTGTACTCGTGTTAGGTTGAGCAAACCGGAAACTTCAACCTAGGTGAATTTAGGTTTCAATTTTATTGAAATAGGCTATAATAAACTATAGTTACGTTTAACATCATCGCTGCTGTTTCGTTTCCTGCAACTTTTTTATTTTCTCGTTGAATTACGAAATCCCATGCACAAATTAACGGACTAACCACGTCACCATCCTCGAAATATTGTCTGCAAACATAAGGCTTCGGTAAGTAACAGGGCTTGTAAAAAAAAAAAGTTAGTTCCATGCATAATCTGCTTACGGTAAGTTAATGACGCCGTCCACCGTCACGTTAGGGCGGGGTGATCCACAAATGTACAATGGATGAATAAAATCGTATCTCCCACTGAAAACAGGTGAACTGGATTTGAAATAGAGTGAAGTTGATCGTAGAGCATCAATATGAAGCGCGGCTAACAAACTGGGCGTCGAGGAAAGTATTCGTGAAGGTGTGGACATGTTTCCCATCTAAAAAATTGAATACGAAAAAAAGCACAACATACAAAAATAATTAAATAAGGAAATAACATTTTAAAAAATCAAACGTTATAGAAAATTAAAGACAAATATTAGTTAAGCAGACAAAATAGATGGGTAGTTTGTTATGTTGTAGTCAGCGAAACTTAGCATGTATAACGAATACCTGGAACTGCAGTTGACAAAGGTAGCCCTTGCCTCTCGTGCTTGTATAATTGCCCGTTGCTTTAAGCCGGTTAGCGCTCACGTCGAGTATGGTTAGATCGTTTTTCAAATCTCGAAAAATCAGACGATCCGCACAAGGATATGCTACAGACTTCAAATTGACGCTTTGCAGAGTCAACATCACTCGACTAGAACTGCGTCGGTTACCCTGTACGATTCACAGAAATGGCTGGCATGAGCTACACCAAATTTTGAGTTTTGTGTTGTATTTCTTCATAGGCATACAAATACGATCTTACCTGAAAAGTGTAGCGGCATTTGAGGTCGGATGAATCTGCCGAACGTTTGAATAGCAGGGTGTTGAACGGTGAAATCCATTGACCTGAGGTACGAGTGGCCGGCTCATAAACGACGTCACAATCGCTATCAGCAGTTTTAAGTCCTTCAGGCTGACTGTTGTTAAAGAAGTCGTAATGGGCCCAAAAGTTGATGGAAGATCCACTGTACGATCCAATTCGACTGCTCTCGTTGACATGGCGATCAGCATAGAATAGAGATAAGAATCCGTAAAATTCCTTCTACGGGGAGGTTTCTCAAGAGAGCGAAACACCAACCTGTGAAAGCGAATGAACATGGAGTTGCCCGTTGACAGAAAGTCCTTTCGTTCTAGTGGCTTCGAAAAGGTGTCACAAAATGTTTTGATAATTCGAGCTGGATTAGCCGTATTTCCGTCATAGATAGTCAATGATTCACTGCAGTCACCCGTCGGTTGCTTAATAGGAGCATCGGGTTTGCTAATGCGGAATCTAAAGGAGGGAAATAAAATTTTGGTTTATGTGCTTAACCATTGGGGGGAAAAAATGGAAAAAAATAAAATAAAATCCACAAAAACTCATTGCTCGAGCTTTCCGAATGGTTGAGAAATATTAATCTTTCTTTTATAAAAATAAACAGACAAGTAGGAATATTAAAAGGAACGAAATAGAAGCCTAATGATTGCACTTACGTCGGGAAATAGACACGGACGATTTGCTCAGGTTTCCCTGTTATAAGGTAAGTGCAAACGGTGTTGGGCAGGTACCAGTGCATGGGCGAAAGGAACAATCCCTAAACGACAGTCGTATTCAGAAATGGAAATTAAACTGCTAAAGTCATCCACGTTTGATGAAGCAACGAACCTCTGAATCCCCACTGCCTTCCAATGATGCGCTGGTCAGTACGTAGCTGCAAACTGGATTGTGTTTAGAATCGTTAGTTGATTTCTCGGTTGGTTGTTGGACCATATGCTGATTGAAGACACTGCCAACATTCCCCGGCCAGCTATCCACATTGAAGTGGAAACCGGTATTTAGCAATGGCCCTGGTCGAAAAAACGAGACAAGTAGTAGTTTACTAGGCAAGATCTTTTCGATTGACACCTACCAGCTGTCGAAGAAACGAATTCTAGTAGAAGATCTGTTCCTGTGCCGACGATGGAAAAAGGGAAACGGCCAATGCCACAAAATGTGCCAATGACCACAGCGGACTCGCTGTTGCCGTCATACACCCTAAAGAAGATGTTTGAGTTAGTTAAATGCAGGATTTAGTTGAAGTAAAATAAAAAGGTTTCATAGCTTTCCTTACCTGATAAAATCATGAGGACAAATTTCTTCCCCTATGGGGCGAAGTGGACACATTATGTAATTATCGCATCGTTGGCCATCCACGTTGAATTCTCCGTCTTCAGTAAAAAGCTAAGCGAAAAAATGTCACTGCTTTCACTCTATTCTTGCGACAAGCAGTGATTTGTTGGCTGATTAGTAAAGGTTTAAAAATATATTTACCTTGATGAACGGCTGCCGGGTGCTTACGTGATAAAGGCAGCGGCGATTACGAGGATAGACACCTGGGAAGTTTGGTGACTGGACAAAACACGTCTGCAATCGACAGTCGGTAAATTCTCGATCGCAAGATAAAGAACTATATAATCGAAAGGATTCAAGAATTGGTGTTCAAAAGTCAGGAAATTAATATTATTATTCATTCATTAGCTATAGATTACTTATAATTAAACATTCTGGCGAGCACAGCCTAAATTTCAAAATATTATTTTACCCAGGTGTCATGGGTTGTCCTCTTCGGTGAGGATAGAGCGGAGGATGGTGTCCGTATCGTTCGACCAGTTGCTGTTGTTGTTCCTAGTGGACGTGCATCAGCAGAAAGTGCGATATATCGATTAACGCTTACCCCTCTATTAGGAGAATGGACTTTTTTTTTTGTTGTTCAATACGGAACTAACCTGGCGCGTATAAACTGCAAATTGGTAGCGATCATCATAGCTCTCAGCGAAGAAATGCAATTTCACCATGTTGTTCTCCGAAATAAATAACCTGCTTCGCTCGATCTCCCCGCAGTAGAATCCGGGATTGCCCGAATCATGCAATGCCGTCGGCCCATCGTATATCTGTGGACATGATATGATTTTGGCAATTATAGTCGTCGCTATGCGTTAGGATCGAAGATAATGAGATCATCGCCACTCCTCATACTGTACCTTAAGATTTCCGCCGATGCAGGTCGTAGCGTTGATGAGCTGTCCCCATTGAAAACGTTGGAATTTTAGGACAATGACAAGAGCAACGTCTTTTGGTGCACTATTAGCACGAGGCTTCACCTATTCGAATTTCCGAAAATTCTCCGATCAAATTTCCCGTTGATTTATTCTCATTCGTTTAAGCAGTTAACAATTGTGAACGAAAATACTCGACAAAGAAGCTTCAATTACAGAGATTAAATGAGTCAAAGCTAAATGAAGTTTTTCAGTCGAAAAGATATTCAAGTTAAATGGAACCGAATGACTTACGAGAAACCAGCAATTGTAGGGTCGACCTTTATTATAACCGGTCAACAAGGGATTTGCCAAAACATCACCAGCTTCTACTGTGCGATTACAACCCGTTCGGTTTATATCAGCTCGTAGGAGAGGCACCAAAAACAATAGAATGTCAATGAAGAGCGATAGCTTAAGAATTTCCATTGAAAAAAATTAGATGCGTCGACAACCGCCGACGTGATCTTGGTACCTCCCTGGTTCAATTTAATCGCCAAACTGTGTGTCGTGACGGCAAATACGACACACAAGGAACAGACTATTGATTTTCGCTACTCTTGACAGCTGCGCACTACAAGCCTTATAGTCGATTTAGAAACACGAGTTGTCTCTATGTATTTTTAGGAACACAAAATCATTGAACTGTCTACGCCTACAGAAATTGATTACCGGTAGCCTAGTTATCGACGGTTATCGATTACTTTATTTGGACATTTGTGGTCGCTAAACGCGTGCTATCTAGTCCATAGGTAACAATGGTGCGTTTAGCACATCTCGTTAGGCCTACACAAACTCCTATACGACGTATTGGTGTCGTTTATTTGATTTGAAAAGAAGAACCTTTGAAAATTAACTATTGACGCAGAGAAACCTTCCTCGACAACTAAGCGACAGGTTACGACACACAAAGTTTATCCAATTATACAGTTCCCAAGTGTTAGGGCACCTTACTTCAGTGATCCGTGCTTATAAATAGCCTACGTTAACTGACAGTGTAAGCTACTGGTCTCGAAATGGAAGTGTTGACGTTTTTTCGCTGCATATTCTCGAAGGTTGTCATCAGAATATATACCAAGCATAAAGACGTGGCTCGGTAACAGTATGATTTGGGTACAACAGTAAGAAATTCTCGGACATAACTGACTCGGTCTATTTTCCTGACCATCAAATACACACACAAATACCCATCCGGGTTCACGCATTACCGTCTTACCGACCCGTGCCTGCATTACCGCAGCGCACCACGAACGGCCGTATTACCACGACCGCCCGGACCTGGCCATGCTTGTTGGCATTCCAGCACCAAAAAAATAGACATTTTACACTAGCACTAGTACACACAAACACATGTCACCAAGAACTACTGAATCCGGCTGGCCTGGTGTTGGAAAGAAGACTCGCCAAAATCTACCAATGAGAGGGAGAACAAAAGGGGCTGAGACGTCGTCGGTCGACGAAGAGGAAAGGTCGGTTGAAGGACGAGGTCGTTCACTTAACGTTACAATATGTCGTGCCGGTAAGTATATTTGAACGTACCGCCACGATGAGAGGGAACCTATAGGCTTTCGTGGAAGTAGTAGACAAATATTCTTTAATTGTCACGAAAGATGTCGTGGCAAGCCTATCGTGGCAATACAGCCTATCGTGGCAATAGATTTAGCCTTTAACTCTAGTTCGGTTTTGTGAGCAAATTCTAAAGAAAATTAGCCATCTGCAAAACAAGACAGCACGAGAATTGTGTTAACAACCTGTTTTGTATGTTTATTTTGCACTGAAGAAGTGCGTAGACTTTCGATTTGTTCAACTTCGCTGTAAAGTTTCACGTTTGTTCTCATAATGGCTTCTACACCAAGTTTACCAGTTTCTTTGGTCATCACTAGCGAATCTCTGACACCAAATACGCATCTTTTTGCTTGACTTGATATTCTTTGTTATAACATAAGAATGTTAAGTCAACCATACACTTTCTATTCCCGCTGCCCCTTCTCTTATCTCCTAAAAAGATAGCATAAATAGAATTTAAGAAGAATGGATACTCCATCAATTGAGAGCTGAAGTTCATCAGAGATGCACAATTTCTTCAGCAATGGCAGTCTAACTCAGTTCGACGCGAATCCTAGAAATTCCATGTATTCAGTTTTATCTTGATTTATGAGAAATTCGGTGAAACTAAAAGGAAAAAGCTAGAAATTGCATGTAGAGTTGGCATAAATCCGAGGGTGTAAAATTCTTTTGTGATGTGTACGAGATTCTAGAATCACCATACTAATTATCGAATCAAAAAGCGATTCTTTCATGATTCTTCAACTAAAGAATCATGATTTTCTTTCCAAGTCCACATACTAATTCTTTCTGCAAACTATGATTCATTCTAGAAAGAAAAATATATATTTTTTTCCCGCAAGTATACGAGATTCTTTAGAGTTTTACACCCCCGCATAAATCCACTTGTTTCCTGTTATCGGTACTGTCGTAGAGCGGGTTATCTTATAGCAAGCTGGACTCACTCTAGCCCGTAATTTACTTTAGAACCTGTCTTGAAAAATCTACTATATAAAAATACACCTTTTTTTTACATCAGTTCGTTTTTGGATGGGACAACAGATCAAAATTGAAACTAGAAGGAAAGAAATAAACGCACTATGCGGTTGCATTCCATTGGGAACGCCATGTCAAACAAGAAGCAGAGGCCCTGTCTGGAAGTTATTAACTAGAAAAGAAAAAAAAAAAGGTCTGTAGCATTAAACTGGCCCATCTCAAAAAGAGGACCCTTCCGGACCACGATAGTCTGTTTGGAGAAATGCAAAGAGGCCCTGGAAAGATTTAATCACACATCCATTGGCGACGGAATTGAAAAAGGCAGCAAGCCTAAACTTGTTTAGGTCCATAAGGTACAATTTAGCTGACCTAGGCTGAAAGCTAAGATGGGAAATAAAACCATTAAAAGAGAAACGTTCGTCTTATTTGACCTGCATCAGGCTGTATTTTTCTAGGCCTATGTGCCTTAACCGAACACATACGTCTTGCTATTTTACGAGCCATATCCAAGATTTAGAAAAGAGATGGGGAATAGTTTTTGTAGCACTAGAGCTATCGCATTCTTATTTTCTGGTCTTTAGTGCATGGAAAAAAGAGCTGTAGGTAAATCACAAATCAAGCCTTACGAGAAACTGGACAGCTCAGGTGCCACTAGGTGAAAAGTGACGAAGCCGACCAGTAGATGGCTGATGCATAAGAGAATTACGTTCTAGATTTCGGTGTTTAATCATCGATAAAACCACTAGACTCCAACAAGAAGTGAACCAAAACGTAAATTAAACAAACAAAGAAGTAAAAAAAAATTTTAAGGAGGAAAAGGTTGATGTCCGACGGCACGGCCCGACTGCCTACGGCTATATATATAACTTGTCAAAATCAAGGCTGAAATTTCATAAATCCAAAATACAGTAAGCCAAGGTGACTTGTCCATCCGGTCAGAAACAAAAGCGTGACATTATTTCAAATCCTCATTAGAATACCACACAAGTTAGTCACCAATTGCCATATTTTTCCCAACACAAACAAGCATTCTCGTAGTCGAATATGGTTCATCTTCCGGTGATTTCCAGGCGATTGTACAATAATTTTTTTTTTTTTTTTTTATAAATCCCCCATGAGGTTTCTTTGTTTCATCGTTTATCTAGCTTAGACAGTATCAGGCCATTAGCGTCTAAAGAACGATATCGTCTCAAGAACGTCCATCTATTGAAACGGTCGGGAAGCCAATTGTCAAACGGCTGTATGCAGATCGTGCGTTGGGTGAAAGCGCACTCCCACTTTTTTCTATATGAAGATGATTATGCTTCTTTTTATCTCCAGTCCATCTCGTGAAGTGTTTTCGTTCTAGTCTCTTTATGAAAAAATGGAACAAAAACAAAATGTTTCAACTGGCAATGTCGATGTGAGACCACACGCATATTATTGAAAGGAGCGTCTGTCTCACGAAGGACTCTTTCGAGCGAACAAGAAAAGAGCGTGACGCAACCAAACAGATGTACCGTGAAAAACGAAAAGGAAGAAAAAAATTTGGATCCGTCTCTGTTGCCCATTAGTTGCTGACGCTTAATTGGCGGCACATATGGAATAAAGACTCCTGGGCGAAAGAGAAGACGTTAGAAAGGAGGTGTTATTCAGCAAGTAAAGAAAGTTGAAGAAAGAAAGAGTGAGAGATAGAGAGAACGTGAAACTGGGCGTGCGGATGCTGGAAGATCAGGACTTTGTACAAATTATTTTAGCTGTGTCATTACGTTAAATGTGTCGAAGAGAAAGAGTTGGTTCAGAAAGGAAAGCATGACATCAGGAGTAAACAGTCTTTTCCGTTACGGTAATTAATATCTTCGTGGTTCGTGTTTGTTGTTTTTTTGTTTTTTTTCGAATTTTCATTTGAGTAACAGTTTGATGTACTTCCCCGCATTAACGTGTGGAACTCACTCTTGGAAAATATAAGTAGTAATTGAGGCGGCGATTACATTTTTAGATAAATAGACAGAAAACAGTTGTTGACATTTGTTTTCTTTTCAACATTTTTTCATAATTAACGTTACAAGTATTTCAAAAAGTTATTGCAGCGGACCCAATGTGGAAACAAAAGGAGCCAATAGTTGCCTCAATAGGGTGTCCTTGTGCAGGTATGTCGTATATCTGTAACGTACCACTGGCAATGGCCTTCTCCTGCGCTCTCTCTTTTTCTTTGGTCACTAATATAATAGGCACAAGATGTACACGTATAAATGTTTATCTACCCAATCAGAAAAGAAAAGAGTAAACTTTCATGCACCATCGGAATGTCTTTCAATCGACAAACGCAAAGGTGAACAGCCAATCAAGTTTGTTTTGTTTTTTATCGCCATTGACATCAGCATGTTTCTCTCGAATTCGTTTCGGCATTGCAACGAAACTAAAGTATTTGACGGCTTTTTAGTTGAAAGGCCGCTAACAACGTTAATAAGTTCAAGAAATCTATATATATATCTATTTGTTAGTTTAACCTGCAATCAAGGGCATAACTTTTGAGGGAAAAAAAAGTTCGGATTAGAAATGTGCTTTTAATACGCAAACCGCTTTCGGTTGTTTGATTTAATAGTGAAAGTTAAATTGAGACGGTAATTGGCGAGCTAAACGCATAACCTTGAATCGTCATTCTACTGTCTCGCCGTTACGCCATCCACTGCTTTTTCTTGCTTATTGTTTGCTTTTACACTTTTTTTTTCATTTGTGGTGTTGGTATATATCCTTTTGATTCTAATATCTTTATTTGCCTTCTCCGCTTTTTTCTTGCTGCTACGCTTCTTCGACCCTCATCCCAATGTTTTACCTTTGGTTTCGTTTGGTTTTCGTTTTATTTATTTATTTATTTTTTATTCAGTGTGGCAGTGGTTACAAAATCTATCGCTAACAAAAAAAAAACAAAACAAAAAAAAGAAAAGGAAAGAAATAAGACGGCGAAAAAGTTACAGACATTCGAGTTCAGGTCGAATGACCACGAAGCTTGCCGACGATAATATGAAACCTCAGTTTGCGTCACGTTTCAAAGACAAGGGCCCACGAAGGCTGGAAAGCGGATAAAACAAAAAAAAAGAGGAAAAAGAAGTGGAGGAATAGACAAGGCAAAAGTGGAGAAAAGGTGACCAAAGTTGATATGCTACACCGCGCGTTCAACTATCTGGCTATAGCTGACTATAGAGACATTCCCGCTATTACAGTAGTTTTGATGTCGATCGTTTGTTTTGTGACCCAGATGAGGAATGCGCCAGGTGTCTATTGCCTCTTGTATCCTACCCAACTTCTTCATTCTGTCATCCTATATCTGTCTGGCTGTCGAAAAGTTGGAAGAATCCAACTAGCCAGCAACAAGTGACAGAGAAAGAGACAAAAGAGCACAACGAAAATAGAAGACGAGAGAAGTACGGAGAAGAATTTTTGTTAAAAAAGCCGGAAACAAGCCAAGCTTGACGAAGAAAAATGCCAACGAGAGAGAACAGAGACAAAGATGTAAAGACAGAACCCTACTGTACCTTTTCTAATTTTTCAATGAACTATTTCATTTTTATTTGTATTTTATTTTTCAGAGTGTTGAAGTGTAGCGCATCGAATGTCGGACAAAAAGGGGGAAGGCGGTAGCGTGTGACCGGTTGTATACCCGACATTTTGTGTCCAGCCCAACTAGCTAACCTCCGTCCCTTCTGAAAGGCTCCTCTATCATTCATTCTTTTCTCGATCTCGACACGATACGTCAAGTCATCAACTTCTTTTCCAAGTATTCTTATTAGCTGGTTCGTTATTTTCTATTCTAGTCCTCCTTTTTCTTTCTTTTTTTCAACCCTCGTACACCTCGTCCATCCACACTGACACCGGATGTGTAAGGGACGGCAAAATTCAATCGAGTTTCACCTTGTCATTTGTACCAGGTCAAACAGTGCAGGTGCAACATAACAAGCCAACAGAGACATAAAAAGAAACGAAAAACTGTAAAACAACCAAAAACAACGTTTAAACTACTTTTAACTGGCATTATGTTGAAAACGCTGCTTGACTCTTTTGCCCCCTTTATCCAATACTGCTAACCACCATGGTGGCATGCGGGAATGAATGAAAAAGAAAAAATCCCAATGAAAATGGGTACAACAATTATTCAATGTGTGCGTGTGTTTTTTTTTTTTTCATTTTTTCATCTGTTTCTTCGAGACTTGCAACCCTAATTAAATGATTGGTAACGCATTCTTCGTGTAAAGATTTTTCCGTGACCCGATACCGGTGCAGTTCATTACTATATTCTCTTTCTCTCCTTTGTTTTCTTTCCCTTTTTTTTTCCACGCTCGGATATAGCGTTCGACGTTAATGCCGACATCCGAAAAACCTAGCCTCCTAGAGGCCAGAGCCACCCCCTCTCTTTCTTTATTTTTCCCCCCTTTTCTCTTCTAACAAAATAAAGTACAACATGGGAACTGCTCCAGGCGTATTAAAGGAAATTTATACGACGTCCTTTTTGTTTAAATTTTGTAATTTTATTTTTATTTTATTTTTTGTTTTTTTCGGGTTTCCTCCCTGTCTGTGTGGCAAGCATCCGCTACCATTGGTATAGCTGCTAATAACACGATGCTGTTTGCCTCTGTTGCTGCTGCAGCACTGGCGAGGGCTGTCGGAGAGAGTAGTCTCCAGATGCGGCATAATATATAATGGACTGTCCACTTCCAGGTTCTCACAATTAGAGTGTGAAGGCGGCCGGCGCTGCCGTTTCTCACCATTCTCCTTTTCATTTCTTTTGTTTTCTTTTTCCCCTCGATGCCTTAACGTCTTGCCTCCGTTTAACGATGGAACTAATGTCCCTCTTCCTCCGTATATTCAACGAAAGACAGGCCAACTCTTTCCGAATCGGGCCAATTTGTCTTTTTCTTGTAAAACGGCCAGAGATTGCATCATTCCACTAACGAGATCAGTTTTTAAAAGGACTGCTATTGTAATTCAAAAGCACCGTTTTCGCTGAAGGATTGCTGGAAATGAGAAATGTCTGAGTTTCCTGTTGTTTTCATTTGTTTCCTTTTTTCCTTATTCAGGCAATTCAACGACGGATGCTGGGCGGGTTTCCTGATTAGCTATTAATTCGCTCGTTCCGTTCGTTAGGGAGTTTCGTACAGCCATTTTTTATTTGGTCTCTGATATCGAGTGATGGATTTTAATTTGTAGCTGCTGGCCAAACTGGTCATAAGCAATTCAGTGGTTCTAAAGTCGACCGTCAGGTCTACGACATTGGCGGTATAGGTTCCGCTGCGCTTTTTAAAACGAAAAAGAAATCGAAATAAAACAAAAAAATATGGTGCCCACTCAAATGAAAAGTGTACCACTTAAAAAGCGAGGCACAAAACACTAGTAGAGCGATAGAAGAAAAGACCATCTACTGTGTATATGGCTTTAACGCTTTAGGTCTTTTTATTACCTTTTTTTTCTTCCTTTTTCATTTTCTTTCGTCTCTCCTTGACTGTTGTTCTTGTAGTTGGATTGTGTGGCTTTGTAGTACAGTACCCTCTCCCTTTCCCTCTTCCCTTTCGGACGATGGAAGCCGGAGGCTATGTTCATTCAACACAGCCCAGAAAAAAAAAAAAAAAAAACCGTTCCACTCGGATGGAGTTGTGCGCAAGGTGCGCGCGGGCGCCGATAGCGGGCGGGGTTAGCCCGCTGTAGACGCACATTCACAGGGCCAGTTGTTGGCTATCGGAACTATTCAAGAGACGCACACTTCAAAGGTTTCATCTATAGGACTATCAAGTATCTGTTTCGTTTTAGCGTTCCCCACGTCCTTTTCTTCCCTTCTTTTCTCTCTTTTTTTTTTTTGAGTTTAGTGTCTTATCTTTCTTCGTTCTTCGCGTTTGCCTCATCTTCGACTCGATCCAAAACTTCTCTCCATTGCCTGGCAGGAGGTCGTCTCTGAACGTGAGGTCCATTTTTGTTTAGCTCTGTTCAATCTGTATCGGTGCTTGAGTGCCCACACAACGTGTGCTTTCATCACGAACCTATTGTTACACAGACATGTGAGGGGGAAGAAACGAACGCCGTGCTAGTGACTCGAAGATTTGATCAGGAAGAAACAAAAAAAAAAAAAAACAAACAAAACAAACGGGATCGGAAGATTGAATCTACTACATCATTGTTGTGCTGCGCCAATCGGTCTGTTTCATCGACGGATAAACACCCCCTCAAAAAACGTGCAGTGGACATTATTTGGTGCTCCTCCCCATTGATTCCAGCAGTGATCTCGATTGGATTTATTCGTTGTTTGTCTTCTGTTGGACGTTTAAACAAAGTTACTGGTTGCGTCGTTTCCTGTTGAATCCTTGTGTGGTCTTGCCAGCGCTGCATTTGATATCGGCAATCAAAATCCGTTGGCAACCGCAGCGTTAAGAGCGAAGACAGGCGGAAAATAAACTAAGACGGATTGCACCCATAACCTGCCAACATGCTGACGAAAATGGTCAACATGAACAACAACCAGGTGAGTGAAAAGATCTTAGAGAAAGAAATGCAGATTACAAAACTATCTAGGAGCCATCTCACGACACTTGATTGTGAATGTTTCTTGATGGCACCTGTGTGTCAATGAACATGCGATGGAAATAGAGAGGGACGGCATCTCCTGTAAACAATTTCTCTACGTCGCAATGCAAAATTAGTGGAATGCATCGATCGTGAATAGCACAATCGAATTGTTGGCAAATTTGGCGCAAGGACGTGTTCGAATAAAACAAAAGGTTTATCCTATTCAAAATCTTGCATTGGTTGGTCAGTTGGTTTATATATCAGAGGCACTTGGAACGCAGCCTTCCTGCCCATTGTTTTTGCATTTTTAACGGCTGCAACTATTCACCGCAAACAAAAATGGGCAGAAATAGAAAATAAGTTATTATCGGCTATTATTATTTTCCGTTCTAGTTTTTGCCTCACATTTTCCTTTATCTTTCCTTTAGTTTTTATTTATTCTTTCATGGCTGATTTTTGTTTTTTTTTTCTTTTTCGGGAGCCAATGACTGCGTGAAACAGTGTCTAACGCTCACGGACACTTGTTGAACTGTAGGCTGTCATGTCTCCCCTCCCTACCCTGAAGGTCTTATATTGAATGCAACATTCAAATTATAGTGGACGCCGTCTTTTAAATACCTTTCCCTTTCGAACTATCTTATTTTCTTTACCAACAACCAAAATAAAAAAAAACACGGTTTGAAACGGACCTTTTTTTATTCTTCTTTTATATCAAGAAGAAAAGCTCTCAGCTTTTTAAATCCCACTTTCGATTGTGGTTGCAAAAGTTTCTCGGTAGATGGCGAAATCTTCTCTCTCGACAAAACAAACGAAAAATATAAATAAAATAAATCGAATCAAATAAAACTAAATAAAAAGGAAGGCACGAAGAAGAAGAAAAAAATAGCCGATTTATTTTAATTTAAGTAAATTGCAGACGTTGTTTTCTTTCGCATCGGAAGGGAGAATGTATGAAGAATACGGGGGTACAAGTGCGAGGCAGTGTATAGTGTTCGGATCAATCACTTTGCTGAAGGAACAGCAACAAGGTTTTCCACAGCCAGTCAGGTACGACAAGGAAGAGGGAAACACAATGAACGATGAGACGTGTTGCATAAAGAAGGGATGAGAAAGGTAGAAAAAAGGTCGACTAGATACCCTGCTCAACCCAAACGGGGAGGGGGGGAACACAAGGAATGGCGAAGAATCATAGAAAACAAATGAAATAAAATGGGGGGGAAAGAAAAGAAATAAAACAAACTTCTTGTGGATTTTGAAATTCTATTTTATATGCAAAGCCCAGCCAAGGTTTTGACCACCAGCCGAATGACTAAGTAGCAAAACAAAGAAAAATTATGTAGTTTCCAAAAGTTTACAGCCAATGTGGAAAAGGCGCACATTCAAACGCGGACAAGAAGAAGAAGAAAAAAAAAAAATAAAGAAAAAAAAAATAAATGTTCATACATTAAATTAAAAAAAAAAAAAAAAAAAAAGGCAGACGAAGAAATAGCAGGCGATTGGGTGCGTGACTGGAACCGATACTCCCGCGCGTGTGGATATAGGAATCTGTTATTGTAGCTGCTGAATATAAACGGCGTCCCCCCACCTGCCTCTTCTCTTTTATCTCTCCTCCACTCTCTCACTATCTATCTCCTAAACTTCATGCTTAGTCCATTGAAAAGAAAATTGGCTTCTACTTCTTTCAGAAAACAGATGGATCAGTCACGCGTTTCGGCCCGCCGTTTTGTTCAGGCTTTTGTGGCCGTTTTTTTGCCCGTTTCCAAAGTCATCGGCTCGGCTGAAAAAGAAGCCATTCTCCACCTACAAAAGGTGAATTTGAATACGCAGCAATATCGATGATCTCTTGATTCGTTTCTATCGTTCTTAGGCTTGCTTTGAGGCCAAGTCATATTTTGCCCAGCACCACGCAAATTTGCGACCAAAAGAGAAGCGCACTGCTAAAAAGAAAGCATTTCTCTTTCGTCCCCATTTCTCGCCTCCGCTTCCCGTTTTCAATGATTCCCATCATTCCTCCCCCACCACCACTTCCAGTTAATGATGAAGACACACTGTTTTTTCATATCCCTCATCTTCTAGCTGACGCATTCCATCCATTCCACCCCTTCAGACATTATATAGACATATACACACCTACACGAAGACACACACACACATATACTCGTAGACATATACTGTACATATGAATCTTATACGAACGCCAAGCGCATTCCTTCCCGAGTTCCTGGGCCGGAGCGGATTCAGACTTCAAGCTGAGCAGGGTCGGAAAGCTGGAAACGTGGAATGGCAGGGTGAAGAAAGAAAGGCAAAGTCATGGGATAAGCCGGCCAGGGAACATTGTGCGTTCACCTTGGCGAGATGGTATGCTATATAATACAACCTGCAAACGAACGGATACTGGAAACATGGAACAATAACAAGTCGTCGTAAACAGAGGGAACTAAGGGGTCAACAAGATAGAAAAGGACCGAAGGTTCACAATCGTAGGCCTTATGAAAAAAAAAAGAAAAGAAAAGAACCCCCTCAATTTCCCTGAAGATCCTTGAGAAGTTTAACTCGTTAGCTCGAAATGATTCTGTTGTCGGACGTTGCGTTCAGCTGAAGCAATATTTCAGTTGGTGCCGTATGTATAGTGATACGAATCTAACTATTTAAAAAAAAAAGCGTACCCTTGACCCCGGTTGCAACTGTTTTAAAATGAAGATGGAGCCTAGAGGTCTGCAGGGTACAGGCAGGTCATTTACCATTGTCACTAAAAAAACAAAAAAAAAAAAATGAAAGAAAACAGGAGAGCAAAAGGAAAATGGTAGACGGTGACAAAGGTATGTCATCTTTTCATAAATCAGATGTAGCTTTCTTTCAGTTTCAATTGTGACAACATCCCCATTTCCATACAAACAGAGAATAACCCCCCTCCCCAGCCCTGTCTCCGTTGCGCTCGTGATCAACTCGTTGGAGACAAGACTTAAATCGCGCATCCGATTTGAATGTATTAAATGCACCGAGGCTGCAATAGAGAGACGGTGGAACCAACTTTCTCACCATTTGCCAAGCGTTTTGTCAATTCTTCCAACGAACTGTACATAAAAGTATGCAAGTTTAGAAGATATTATGCAAAAGACGACGTCACACCTACGCTAGCTATTGACAGTATGTGACGTCAATTTCCCCAAATAGGTCTTTAGTTTCTATTTTGTAGTCATTAGTTTTTTTGTGTGTGTGTATCGTTACCCATTTCCTTTTCCTATTTCTTTCCTCTTGTTTTTGGTGTGTGGGTGCACCTATTTTTGAATCTTGAGGCAAGATAACCACGTTTAATGAATTGCCCGACCATATTTCTTCCTGCATCCAGCTATTCCGATTGCTTGGAAGGCATGCTGGCCTCAGCACGTTTCTATCAATATGCTAACCGTGCGCCCGTGCGTGATCAAACAGCGTGATTCCAACCTACTGACACACAAAAATGGGATCTCAATCGCAGCACTGACTAAGTTCAAGATTTTGTTTTTGGATTTGGTTTTTGTTTTGTTAGTTGTTTCCTTTGTCCCTCCTTTTCCCACATTGTTGATGTTGACGTCGCTCTCCTTCACCTCACCCAAATAATTGTGTGCACCACACTCGTATACGCAAATGACCTGTTCTTTCTTGATATGGGCAAGCAAGAAAACGAGTGAGAATAAAAAAAAGCGTGTTTTGACCCGACGCTTAATGAGTTGAGCAGTGTGTCAAAGCCCTCACGCTGGTTATGGAAAATCATGAAAAAGCGTGACATTTCAAGGTATATGTCATGTCGTTAAAAGGTAGCTTCATTCCGTTAAAAACAAGAAAACGTAAAGCTTAGTAATCCAGCCAGCAGATAAAAATGGTCATATAAAGAAAACTGACGTGGTGGCATTCTTGTACTGCGTTGAATGCAACGCCATCAAAACCGAGTCAGCGTTCAATTCTTTGCCTGTGTTTTGGTCGGTGTGTCGCAGCGCCTTTTCAATCCCGTTTTTTTCTGTTAATAATTAAATTTTTTTTTAACGCAGTTAAGAATGTATTCTGATAGAAATCAACGCAGTAGATGAATAGCAGTTTGCATGGGTTGCAGCGTGAAACACTGCGGCGATAGATGGAATATGGGCCATACAAAACGGAGATTAGCGATGACGGAAGATGAGAAAAGGTCGTGAGAAGGTTTCCTTTTTTACATCATTACAGAGAGACGGCCACTGGAGGATGCAATCGTGTCTTTTGACGGTCTTCTTCTATTTGCGTGTGCTGTCGTTCCCTCGTCGCTCAACGGTCCCATACGGCCGAACGTTCACAGCTTCACGCCGTCACTGGTATTCGGTTGGTGTTACACAGTAATAGAACGTTGAAGGCACTGAATAGTAATAATCATTTGAAGAGGAAGATTACGACCGGCTGATGGTGAAAGACACCGACGAAATTCTTTTGACTCTCCGTGCACCGCAACTGGCCGGGGATTCCCATTCTTCTTCGTTCTTTCGTATTTACAGTCGGGCTCTTGGCTAGACTTAGGTGGGGGAGGAAGAACGAAAGGCATCACACGTTCCAGCGCGTGAACAATAGCAGGAAGAATGAGGGAAAAATAGGGGGAAAAGGCATTTTTTTGAATGAAAAGCAAAAAATCAAAAAATCAAAAATGCTTTTGGTAGACGGCATTGAAGTCTTGTCGGCGATCAGTCTGATTTATTCCCGACTATGTGACTCCACCCGAAAAGCCAATACTTGGGCTTATGTTTCTCTCTCGTTTTCTGGTTTCTTCCTAGCTCGTTGAACCTGAAGCGAGAGGAAATAACAAGAGAAAAACAACAAAACAACCAACCCACCCTCCATCCATCTATTCTCTTCCCCCTACGTTCCGCCTTGAGTCTCGTACCTCCCGCTGGAACAGTGAAACTTTGAGGTTTTTAGATTCGTTATTATGTTCAGTGTGTAAGCATTCGGCCTTGTTTAGTTTTTTTTTCCTTTTTTTTGTTTTTTCTTCTTCTATTTTCTTATGCCCTCCTATATACGCATATAAAAACAGCTTTCTTGACTCTGATAAGTTCGTTGTTCTTCGGTCGGTTGTGCCGCGCGTCTTCCCTCCGCACGTCGGCGGCGGCGTCCACGGCGCGTGAGTGATAGTTGCATCACACTACCACCATCATCAACAATAACTGCCCACCGATCGTAAGGATGGAGGCTGAAGGCGAAACCACTCTTGTTCCTTTATCATCTTCTTCTCCTTAGTCCTTTTTTTTTTTTGTTTTTTTCCCACTTCGTTCCTGTCGAGTTGGAAACTTGGATATGTAGACAATGAATCGATTATCTTTCCTGATTTTACCCTGGGATTTCGTTTTCCCCCCTCTCTTTTTCTCGTTACTTTTTTAACCCTCTGGTCTTGATTCTTGTTCTTACCTGTGGAGTATAGAGCCTCTCTCTTCTTTACACTTATGCGCAATTCCGGAGATTGTGCACGTAAGGCTCTCTTCACACATAAACATTAAAAATCAAAAAAATAAAAGGACCGGAACTCGGGTTAAAAACGAAAAGAGTCGGCCGTGGGAATCTGGCTCCCCTTTCCACTTTTTTTTATTTTTTTATTATTATTATTATTATTACTGTTAACATTACATCACAAGAGATATGTACTGCGTTTTATAGTTTAATTTCTCTAAAGGGAAAGGATGCTATGAAAAATAGTGCCCGTATTGCTTAAACCGTGCACTTGTAGACGAGCAATCATTTGCGACTCGCGGCAAAGAAAAACAGAGGAAACAAGACAAAAGAGAGGAATAAAAAAAAAAAAAAACAAAGGGAAGATCGCATCCTAAAGCTGCGTCCAGGCCTTCACAAAATCACCAGAACAATAGAGCTAAAGCAATCAATCTTCGCCAACAATCTTTTCGTTTTGTTTCCTTATTTTTGAGACAGCTCATTAGTAAAAACGAAGGGACACAAACTAAAGCGGCGTGACTCGTGTTCTTATTATTAAGAGAGCTTTCAGTTATGGTATTAGCCTCACATAGCGATCGTGCCAAGAAGCCGAGATAAAATCACACCGCCGATGGAAAATGGCGCATTCATTCCCAAGCGACAGACACCGAGCCGGCCGTCCAACTCACCGGCCGCACCATAAAGCCGATTCTCAAGCTGAACTTGACCAATTATTTGTAGACCGAGTGGCATTCCAAGTTGAATCAAATGGCCACCAATTTTTTTTTTTTTTTTTTTGAATCTCTGTCGTCCCCATCCGTGATGATCGAGTGCTATAAGCTTCTTATAACAGAAGAACACATAAAAAGAGGTTTTTCTATTTGGCGCCGATTGACGCCGAGAGATAAAAAAAAGAAAAAAAAAGAGAGAGTGAAACGTGATGTTCTCGGAATCGAAAACCAGTCGGAAGAGAAGGTGAAATATAAATAAATAACATAAAACGCATTTTCCACACCTGCCAGTCGCCCTTGTCCGGACGGGCTGGCCGTATATGGCCTTTCATCCCTGCTTGCGGTTCCACGTTTTTTTGTTTTTTCCTGTAAGAAGTAAAAACAAAAAGACAAAATAAAATAGAATAAAATAACTAGAAAGAACGGCCTCCCACGATCGGTCGTCATCCACCTCTTCTGGCCCTCCCCTCTTACCTCTATCTTCATTGTTACGGGGTTTCTTTACCTTATCATTTAGAAAATAGCCGAAAATTCATGAACGAAAAAAAAGAGAAGAGGGAGGAAAAATGTGCATGTATTCAACCCAACAAAATTATTATATATTTTTTTTTTAAAGTAGAAAATCTTCGTCGGCTACTTCGTCATCTTCTTCATCTTTTTTTGTTTTGTTTTGTTTTGGCTGCTCTTGCCTATACGCACTGTACACATAGCCCTGTGTTACACGTACGTACATACTTGTGTGAGTCGGGGGGGCCTTTGGCTGGAGCTGTTATTTTCCACTCGCCCTTACTATATCTTCCCTTCCGGCGCTCCCCTCCATTTTTTTTTCCCCTCGAAGTTCGTGCGTACGTGTAGATGTATGTGCGTGTGGTGTGTGTGTGTGTGTGTGTGGGAGAGTGTATGTGTGTGTGTGTGTTGGGGTTTTAATAACAGCTGCAAGGTAAGGAAAGGTAAAAGGTATGAGGCGGCATTGCTAGTGGGCTTCTCCTCCTTTCACCTCCCCTTTTTTTTCCTATCTACTATCTTTCTTCACCTTCTTCTTCTGCTTTCGTTATCCCTTTTCAAAAGTATTCAGCATTGAGGAATCTCCCTCGGTTTCTTTCCCCAGAAAAGCGCCAGTTGATCTTCAGTTATTCGCCGGTGAACAAGTCACGCTCAGCCGCTCTCTCTACTCCAGAGAACTTTTGATTTCTTTAGCCATCCGTAGCAACTCCTTGTGATTGGGACGTTACTTTCTACTGTCCATCGACCGATAGACTCGCATATCATCGCATCAGAAGCCCAGCATATTTTTGCGCTGCTGGTTGTGTTTTGTTTTTATACTTGCTTCAGCAACTAGTTGTGAATTGTTTGTCCGAACAATTTGTTAAAAAGCCATTGGATATACAATCAGGTGCACCTCATCCATTGATAACCAACATGGAATGACCCAGGTTATGATTAATTTTTGTTCTTTCCATTTCATTTTTCAATTTCAAATGGTTGAATAAACCCCTTGTAATAACCCAAGGGCATCGTCTTACTAGCTACCAAAGACGAATTGCACCATAACAAAAGGCGGTATGGCTGACTACATCACAACACAGACAGTATTATATAAAAGCGAGAGAAGGGAAAAGAAAGAATCAGCTTTTTTCATAAACGTATGATAAAGATCGGAACAGGCTGTTAAAGAGCTGCCGTTGTGGATGGCCAATTGACTCAGGGCGAAGAAGAAAAAAATAAGAATAATGTTGTTTTTTTTAGCCATGTGCACAGGTGGGAAAATTTTGTCGATGTTCGTACAATTTTTTGTTGAACGGCCTGAAGCAGGGTCGTATCGGTGCGTCAAGTTGACTGCGCACGCGCACGCGCTTCCCTCCGATGTGCGGCTCCTGGCGCATCTAATGAACCATCCACCTGCATTATTTTACATCGATAATGAGGCACACCGTGGTCGACAGGTGAACGCGAGAAACAGGATGAGGAAGGGATAGTGTTACTGAGGGAATGAGATAGAAATCCAAGCCAAAGGCTGGTGTTGTTATGGCGTGCTCATCATCCTACCAGTCGGTCAGTCGCATACGATGGATGATGGATTGTCGTCAGCCTATCTGCATGAATTTTCGGGCCAGCCGTACGTCCTTATTCCAGAAGCCAGTTGCAACAAAGTTCAAGAGTGACAAAGGGAGGCAGCTACTCAGTCGTAACATTTCCGCTCACTTTCCGCACGACATCCTCACTTTATTTCGCCTTTTTCCCCCTCTTTCAAACCCCCTCAATGTCCATCGTTTGAAACGTCCCCCCCCCATTACCTCGATCATATCCGCTACGATTACAAAGAAAGAAAACAAAACGTCGAAAAGAATAGAATTGCAAAGGAAGCATTATGCATGAGCTGCTACCGCTTGCTTATTGCGCAACGCAATGAGAATTAGATGAGACGGACATTTGAAAGCGAGATGGAAAAAAAAATAATAAATAATAAATAAAATCCATGCAGCCACTACCGAATTCGACCACCTCCACGCATGCATAATTGCATTCAACATCTCCATTCCAATCATGCAGTCCATCGATATTTTCATGATGAATTATGCAGTCGGCTGAGATTTGTTTTCTCGTTGCATCCTCGATGAGGCGTACCCCAATGGTCGATGAAGAAGAAAGGCAAGACAAGAAGGCATAACGGTTTGGCCTGTACGGTTCTGCGTCGCCGATTCCGAATGCAAATACGTTTAGAAACAGCTTTCAAGGCGGAAGGCGGAGTAGATTGATTCTGTTTCCAAGAAGATGGATGCCAACCTTTCTCATGTCCTTGTTTTCGTTTTTTGACTCCGATTGTGATTATATTCTAATTTTTGGGTTTTCGTTTTTGTTCTTGTTGTTCGATTTCCGTCATGAAACCTTGCCTGCCTCGGTCATTCAGTTGGTGAGTCAGCAGCGAGAGAATAATGACACGACCGCAGCTGCCTCTTCAGTCCTCTACCACTACGCCCCGCCGTTGCCTTTGAAATTGTTCACCGCGCCCCGCAGTCATCAGTTGAGCCGACAGAGACCGCCACCGTCTACCGGACCTGGTAAGAACATAATTACAAACAAACCACTAATCGAATGTTTTCATAAATGTTTAATCAAGTAATAATTTAATCAAAATAACCAAACGGGGTAAGCAAGCGCTAGAGAAATGCGATTTTTGTTTTGTAGAATGGCCCTTGGAATGCTAAACTTGTAGTAAGTGTTTTATTATCGTTTCCATCAATCATATGTAACATTGGGAGGAAGGTTTCTTTCGATGCCCGTCCGCAACAGGATGTGCCCCCAACAAGGTCGTGGTATTAGCACATTAATAATGGAGATAAGTCACATTTGTTGTCCAGTATGGCCAAAATCACCTTACCATACTTATGCAAATGCCATCCAAAAGTCGATTTATTTTTTTACCAATTTTTTTATATTACCCTATCTATCACAATAGAACGAATGCGATTACAATTTTAGAATGTATGTTTTGAGGAAGGAAAAACTTGCAGAAGGAAAGAATTGTAAGCGATCAAAAGTTATTCGCATTGTTTTAATCTATATACTAGTATCTTGGCTGCGCTTTTGTTCACGGTGGAATGGATTGAATTAAAACGAGATAGAAAGATTGTGAGTGGCGACGGTCGATTCTATTACTATCCCATAATCGACAATTAAGAAAAAAGAACTTTGGAAAAAACGCTCATTACGAGAGCGCCTGGAGCTCCTTTCAAATATCCAATCTCTCAAGCTATGGGTTGTTGTTTTCACTGCTATCTAGCTGCTGTTTGGTGTCTCAATAGAGGTGGGAAGATGGAAGGTTGGGTGGAGAAACGATGGCGGGGAATTCGGTCGTGAGCATTTCAATCTTAATTGCAACAGAGAGAGGCATTGTCCTTACGAAGCTGATGGTAGTTCCGCACCGCGTTCTTCGTCTCTATCTCCGAGCATAGAAACAGAAACAGGCGCAAGGAGGGAGGTCAATGGATTTTTAATGACCTCGTTACTTTCAACAGCTGAAACTCGGGATTAAATCCCTTCTCTAAAAAAAGAACAAATCAAAATGCTTTTCCCTACACATGGCTATCTACACAAGAAACTTTCATTAACGTGAGATGATGAACAAGCCAAAAAACTACGAAAGATCTCTTCTCTTTCAATTTTGATTGTGATTTTCTATCATTGTTTCGACTTTTCTTTATTATTCTCTTCAATAAGAGTCAGTGGGCGAACGAGAGGATCACGAACAGTCAAAATATCCATTTTTTTTCCATCTTTTAAAAATCTTCAATCATTTCATTCAACATCAGAGTAACCCTAATCAAAGAAAAAAAAAACAACATGAAAATAGAAAGCCAAATAGAGACAAGAGTGAGCATGTGTGTACACATAACGTAAAAAAAAAAAAAAAAAACAGAAAAGCACCAGCGCAACAATGATTCGTGTGGCGCCATATTTTCAAGGATGGACACCTATTCGATGCGAATGCAAACGCAATGGGAATCGGCGGCAAAAAGAAAAGTGATAGAGATAAACGAAAAAGGAAATAGTAGACGACCGGTTCGAAAAAGGCGTCCCCATTTTCTACCTTGGCTGATCTAAATAATGAGACGTTGTAGCTAAATAACAGAGCTGTCGGTCTGTGAACCAACCAAACGTCAAGAAATGCGAAACGACACATCGACATCACCGTGTCTTCTCTCACGCCGGTGATCATCGAAAGACTTCATCGCCCAACCCGATGAACCGTTTCATACCGTCGTCGTGATGAGCTTCCGTCGATTGTATATACTTTGAATGCAAACTTTCTAAAAAGGACATTTTTTTTTGTTTTTTTTTTTTTTTGCTTTATTATTTATTTTTTACCTGGTAAAACAAGAGGGCGATGCCACGGTTGCTGGTTATACGAACTCTCGATGATAATTTCTGACTAGCTCATTTTTATGGCACCATCCAAAACCTCTGATACAACAACAATGGCATGGTTATCGTTATATACGGTTCCGCTCAGCTCTTGCCCTGAAGCAAAGTTTTTTTTTGTTTTTTGTTTTTTTGTTTTTTTGTTTTTTTTTTCCGATTAAATCGTTTTGCTATTTCTCGCTGGTTTTCTGCCTGATTTACGCTAACAGGCTTTCGGGTAGAGGTCGGGGCTAATCGGTCATCCCTTCACCTGAACGAAAATGAAGTAAGCGAGAAGCAAAAGAGAGATTCCTCTTCATCGAACAGTAACGGAGGTGTAAAAGAAATGAAAAAAATGAAAATAAGAATAAATAGCGGGTTTAGAGGTGACGTCGCTTCCATACAACATCACGAATCCGGTAACGATTTGTTCTGCTGCGTAGTTCATTTTCGTAAACAAACTCTGCTTTTTCTTCTGCTCCCGTTCATCTTATAGTCCAATGCATAGCCAAACAATCCGATCTGGTTTACTGCAGTGAAGCACTGACAGCAAATCGGCAGACCAAATCCAATTTGCCAGATTTCTGTTAACGATTAGAGACTCGTGTCTCACCATCAGCACTCATCTAGATTGATATGCCTCACATTTTTCCTTTCTTTCTTCGAATGAGGCGTTCGAATGAAAGCGCACGATAGACAATGCAGCTATAGCTGTACCTCACCATCCTACCGACGCCACTTTGCAAACACTGTCTTTAGTGTTTGAGTGTAACGGATCTTTTCAATGCAATTAGATTAGTGTCGCTCTAGTTGCACCTGTCCGATTCATGGATCACAATCTTGGGTAGTTTCATTTGGGAGATCTAAGCGAGAACGCCAGGCTATATACGTCACATCGGAAAGCCGTTTTCTTAACTTTATGTTACCTCTTATGTTGATTGCTTTCCTACCGCAACGCTAGGTAATTAGTTATGCTTGTTCATCGATGGTGGAAAATTGGTGCGTTTTCCCTCTTTCTTATCTGCCATGTTCTCTCTATTTTACGAGCTCTAGAGTTCTATAGCTCTGGCGTATCTTTCACCTTTCATTACGGCAAACGTGCAGTTTAATTTTAGAGAACACACACACACACACAACGGTAGCTTTGTCACGAGTTTGTTTTTCGCCTCATGATACAGGCTCTAGCCGGTGCGTATTACCATTCGCCTTCATTCTTCTTAGTCACGGAAACAATGAAAGAGAAAAAGCTTAGCCACAGCGATAAAAATAGATAATCCCACTTACGACACGTCAACTCATTGCCGTCTAGTCAATTGCAATTCTGGCCTTCCATTTCTGTTTTTTTTGTTGGTGACCTACAAAGTTGAAAAGCAGTCAAGTGGTGGAAGGCGCTGCTGTCATCCCTTTAAGGTGAACATGTGCCCGAGTACGTTCAAAAATTCCAGTATTTCATTCGTTCCCAATAGTCTTTTATAGTGTGGCATGAAAAACAAAAAGAAAAACAAAAAACGGGATGTACGATGGAGAACCCGATGGGTTGAACTCGCTCAATATCCATTTCGTCCCTATCGAATTGATGCCGGCTCATGAAGAAACCATGTCAGTCAACGACGACCAACGTACGTCTCGTCCATTATCGAGTCATTCCATGTTCGAAATATTTGGCATGATAAATTACACGATAGGGAAACCAAAATGTTCTTGCAGCAAGAGATAGCCAACCGTCTAGATTTCCAGGTAGATACTTCCCCATCAAAATCGGAGAAAGGCGCTCCTTTATAAGTCAGCTATATACTGATGCGCAACATTGAATCAGACTGTTCCGCTCATCAATAACAACTTATATAACTGGTAAAACTGGTAAAGGAGGAAGAATTCCTAGATGCAGATGCTTTTCGCCCATTTTTTGCTTGAATGGGTTGGTCGACAGTTTCGATGCTACTACTCTAAATCGCCTCGAAGACACGCGCATAAAACTATATATTTCAAAGAAAAAAGGTGCACCAACACGCCGTCAAAGGCGCTTCAATTATTATCATAAAAAGGATGCAAAAAGACCACATGTAAAAAGAGACGTCGTTCACTTCTAATACTTTAGTTGTAGTAGCCGGGTGGTCGTTTTTTTGTTGTTGTTTTCTTCTGAGCTTTAATTCTTTATTTATGACGAGATGAGAAGAATAAAGGGTTAATGGAAATAGCAAAGATTCATCTGCACGATCGTCCGTGACTAGAGGATGTAACACAATGTACACATGACCAACCATGTCGGTGGGCCCATGTTTTCTCATTTGATGCCGGGCGCCGGATCATGCATTTGTCTGATATTGCGCTCCTATCGTCCCTCTTTGCTTTATATTATGCGGTCTTTTTATACGCCATTTTCATGCAAATTCAACGATCAGGGATAACGATAGATTGTTTCTTCTCTTGCACAATTTTTCTCGTAGCAATTCTTTATTTTATCGACAGTTGGATGCTCAAACCAAATTATTTTTAAGCTCGAAAAACTGAAATCGTTAAAGACGCTAACTGCTGGATTTGTTTTCTTTCTCTTTATCTTGGCCATCTTTGTGAATATACTGTAGTTATAGGACTACCGTGTGCGCTTGTTAACCAGTTAAGGAAACTGTCCTCAAAACTAGCAGACAATAAAAGAAAAAACCTCTTAAGGCCAGCCAGTTAGGTTGAAAGATTGCTCACAAAAACAAGCCCGTTGGCCCATTTGATGTCCTATAAAGCCTTACTTGGCGTACTCTCCGCTACGATTGACAGTTGGACGCACTTGAATGACACAAAAGCTACAAATAACAGGTTAACAGAAAGAGATGAATGGGCACGATAGTTTGGTCTTTGGTGGAGGAGATATAGGCAGACGAGAACGGAGACAGCGAACGAAACAGTGGGCTAGAAAGAGTCATCGTCGCTGTTGCATCCAAGACTCCTTAAATGATCGAAACGAGACGCCTGCCAATCACGGTAGTCAAAAATGGTGAGGCCAGTAAAGACAGACGGGTCTATGAAGTCCCAGTGAGGGAATAAATTAAGACAAGAGACCCACTTTACCCAGGTTTCCCACGCAAGCACATCTTGATTGATGCTACACACACGAAAAGAAAAAAAGAAAAAGACTAAGAAGAAGACGAAGATGAATTCGTTTGTGAAAATAAAGATTTAAAAAAAACAAGAAAAAGAAAAAAAAAAAAAAAAATGCGCTTGCAAATATACAGTACGTCCATACAATGTGGGATAACATAATAACAAGGGGCTAAATTAAAACCAGTGGTGACAGTCATCAGAAAAAAGGAAAAAAAAAAAACAAAAAGTAAAACGAGTCGTGATGATGTCTTTGAGCAGAATTGTGGCACGACGTAAAGGGCAATTGAAGAAATCAGCAAAGAATCCCAGTGATTATCATAACGTTTGTCTACGTGGCGCAGCTGCTTCATACCCCCACTGTGCGCGCAATTGTGCACTTTTCCAACGCCGACCATAAGGTGGTAATGAAACCCCAGGATGGACGGACAAAGACAATGAAGAGGAAAGAAAGAGAAAAACCGAGAGAGAGAGAGAGAGAAAACGTAAGCGAACATGAGTTTGAGTGCTGCGAACAATCAAGAAGGCGGAGCAAAAGTCGTCGTTAGAAGATTGCGCCTCGAGTTATCATTGAAGGCGGTAATGCGACAGAGTCTTAGCGCTTTAAACTCTTTGGCTTTAAGGCGGGACCAATAAACCGAAACCGGCTGTAGTTGACTGGATTTAAAGTCCTACCAAGAAAAACGAAAAAACAAAAACAAAACATACTGGAGAGTGTTTCACTGGAATTTGTTGATTGCTCTTCTTTTTGCCTTTAGCGATTTTTCACACGACATCTGTCATTACTTGGCACTCGGTACACAAGTGAACGCACAAAGAAGAGGCCAATCAACTTGGGGATGAGCGTGAAGGATTGTATAGAGAGGATCATAGGTCATCTCACCGCTCGCTGCAGCAACTGCCGACATGCCGAGTCGACAAATACAACTTCCTTAAAAAAAAAAAAAGAAAAAGATGAAGAAGGAAAAACAAAAAACTCGATAAAGGAAATATATTTTGAGATTTCGCACGATGAATGCGCGTTGTGTATGGAATTGTATAGCGTGTAGCCAAAAATGTACCGGCTTCAGTTCTTTCACAGCCGGTTATCCAGGGTGTTTGGCACTTACCTATTTTGCTTGGTTTTGAAAGAGGGAAACAAAAATGTCGCGTCCTTTTGAAAACGGTTCCGCGTAGCAGATGATAATAGTATAGTAATCATCGAGATGACGGTGATGAATATAATGACAAAGACCCGAAAAACGATCATAGGTTTTTGTCTGTCACAGTTCCGCTCGTGTAAAAGCTGCATACTAAACTAGACACAGGTCTCAGGTCTCTTTTTATTTCTTAAGTTGCGGGATGGCTTAGGATTTGCCTACTTTGAGGCTGTCAAAACTGTCAAGGGGGAGAGGCTGGATCTATACGGACTCTGCTGTACACATTTCCGTATAATAACTCTTTCTTAGTCCCGCTGGGATTTCCGAAGACTGACACCGTCCCAGTGCGTCTATAGTTGGCCTCATTTCCCAAGAATCAGAGACACTATCTACAAGGTGTTTTTGTTTGGTTTTTTTTCGGAACCATCTCCGCTCGTCCCTTAGAATTTCCATTTTCTTGTTATTTTTACCTTCGGTTGGGGTTTTGTTTCATCGTGTCGTGTTTCTTTTTTTTAATTTCACCTTTCAGCTCCCTTTCAAGAGTTTCTCTACTTGCTAAAGAGTGCGGTAGTGGACTGGCAGTCTGGTATCAAAAACCGAGTGGAAATAACGCCTTCGCTGTTACAACGGCTCGCTTTGCTTCAATCCGAATGCAGTCGTCTCTCTCTCTCTCTCTCTTTCATTCCCTCGTTGTCTTGTTGAACTTTTCCGCCTTTTCTTGTCATTGTGCCCCGTCGCGATGTCTTGATAAAATAAGGGAAAACGACAGGAAAGAAAAACCCCGACCAATTATGGGATCTTTCAAGATCTTCTCCCAGAGATTCTTAGTTCCCCTCCTCTATCTCTTTCTACCATTCTTTCTATTTACAAACACACGTATCCTATTTGGGATGGACATACAGCCTTTATATATGTGTCACTCTCTCTCAGACGCTGCTCGTGGTCGGAATAAAAACAGCCGTAAATATCCCGGGTTTAAAGGTGCGCTAGACGAGGGCGTTCAAATGTCCAGCTTTTCTTTTTTAGCCGTTTCGGGCGGGCGTATTATTTTATTTATTTTTTTTTTTCTTCCGTGGTTTCGCCACCACCGATGCCGCTGCCGCCATTTTTCAAGAAGAACTCACCTGTAAAAAGAAACAAAGAGCCCCCTCTTCAACCTATCGATATGCTGAATGTATTTTCGACAATAGTGGCCTACCGCACCTACACCTACATCTACATCCTCATTTCTCCTTTATAATATAAAATCACGCCCTTGTCGGTGTTTCTTGGCCCCACCACCCTCCACCCGCGCAGTCACGAGCGCAGACGAAATACAAGATGAAAACGGGAAAAGAATGAGAAATATATATATATGAAATCACGTATTTGTAGAAAATCTTTAAGAGATAAGTGGAGAAACAGAAAACACACACAGACGCATGTACATTGAAAAAAGAAAAAAGAAAAAAAAAAAAAAAACAAAAAACTAAAAAAAAAAATAGTCCCAGAAAACAAAAGCGCTTAGTGGAAAGAAGACACTTGTTTGGCGAACAAAATAAAACAAAAAACACCACGTGTTATTCTCTCCATGATTTTCCTATCCCAACAGCTTAGGACAGCCACTATCGAAGTATGCTCGTACATTACATTTATGTAAGCGTTGCGTGCGCATGAGTACTGCGTTCTCTAAAGTGGGCGCCCTATTGCGATTTTGATGATTTAGAAGAGAAATTGAACGTTTCTCATTCTCGCGCTCAACGAGGTTCACCAGAGTGCGCTTCGATCTTCGCCAGTTCGTCCCGTGTTAGCCAGCCCAACCCTCCTCTGTTCGGTGGTTCATTGTGTTTGAACCTGAGGTACAACAAGCGCTGGCGGGAACCTGGAAGGCACCAGTCGAGTCCCGTTTGTGAACGAGGACGGGTCTGTCTTTGCTTTCTACGTCCTTTTTCTCTTTCTTTGTATCTTGTATCAACCGGTGGAGTTTGACGGTGGAGTATATACCCCGTCCTCGTGTACGTTACAGTGTTACACGCGTTTGTCGCAAAAGTTCCAGTGTCCAATGTTTGTGTGCGTGGTGTGGCATTTTCTTTTGAAGCTCGTCACGGTCCGTTTTCCGTTGTAGTCTTTGCATCGCATTTGCAAGAATGCCGTCCATTATTCGGATGGGATTTTGTTTTTAGCTGTGACCAAATGTGGGTGCCATCTTCCTGACGCAATGTCTTTCTCTCTCCGGTTGCCCAGCTGACCGCTATTGGCAACCAAACATTCGTGACACGTCCAAAGAGAGGGAAGAAGACAAATAAAAAATTTCAAAAAAAAAAAAACGCAACGGCTGGAGAGAGTGACTAACCCCGGCGGCCTCTATGTCACACGCTTTGCTGCTATCGGTCCAATCTATTAAACATCAACAACACAACCAGCAACATCATTTCTACGGCAAACAAACAACGACATAAAAGTTTCCCGTTTCTTCTATCGAGAAAAAAAAATGTCGGCAGCCGGCCAGTAGACTATAAAATAAATTTAGAAAAAAAAAAAAAAAAGGGAACTAAAAACTCGTAAAGTCTCACAGTAAGGAGGACGCATAAAACGGACACGATCATCTCAGGATTTGTTACTCACAAGACGTTGCTTTTCTGTTCTGTTTTCTGCCGTGCGATCGTCTTCAAATTCCGTTTGTGACCTCACAATAACGTTGGCATCTTTTGTTGATCAACGCCAAGTTACAGCTGCGAACAATCGGTTGTCGGCATTCAGAAGAAAAGAAAAGAAAAAAAAAAGTTAAGTCTTGCGATTACTCCGCCATTTTGCATCACACACTCGATAAGGATATTTACGTAGAAGTCCGTTGCATCAAGAGTTTGGGGGAGGCCTTTCATCATGCGCGCTGTAACGGTCGTGAAGGGGTCGCCTGGTCCTCTCCCCCCAGCTCTCCCTTCTCCACTCTTTGTGTGTTAGTGGCCCACTACCAAGCGCATCTGCTTACACAAAAATAGAAGAATAAAAAAGGAAAAAAGAAACAAGAAAAAAGAAAAAAGAAAAGAATCGGCTGTACAGTTTGCTGCTGTTTTTGCGCGTCCCTTATTTAGCCGAAATCTAGGTGCGGAATTATTCGTTCAAGTGCTAGTTGCGGGTCTATCGTGTGCTTGTGAGAATTTAAAGCGAATAAAGAAGACAAAAAGTACGTGGGCGTAGGTTTATTTCTTTATTTTTCTTTGCGCAAACTCGCCACTGCGCCGTCACCAATCCGCACCCCAAAAGTCCCGCGCCAATGGGAATTCGGGAAAACTGCGGTGGAAATGCCCGTCGTCATGGCCACAACCGTCAGACGCATCAAGCACGAAATGAAAATTCGGCGCTCCCTGTCAATGGCTCCCAGTAAGTAACGACATGTGAACTGAGCCAACTGGCCATTGAAATTTGATTAAACAGACAGCGAGAAAGGAAAAGAAATTGAGGGAAACTTAATTCTCCGTGTTGTGCTCGCATCACGCTGAAAAATGAAAAGCCTGCGAGGACAGGAAGATGCCTGTAACCGGTTGATTACGCACGCACAAGCTTAAACAGGTCGGAGGCTTAGTATGCCTTTGCGTGCTTGTTGACACTTTGGCTTAGCCATATTGACAAGTTTGTTACTATTGATATGTATACCTATACGTTTATCCTACCTAACCGAGACCCGCAGTCTCTTCAGAACTGACACGCAGCAATACAGAAGCCCATCTCTTTCTGACATCCTACTCCTCCTCCTCCTCCTCCTCCTCATCGTCAGAATTCCATGAGAGAAGGATAATTAGGGTCAGTGAGTTGGAGAGCTATAAGCGATTCGGTTGACTGACGTTAAAGAAATGATTTTCAGGGAATGACAGTAACAATATTTTCACTCTTTGGTTGTTAACTGGTTAAATAATTTGTTTTTCCTTTTTGTCTGTTCTTGGCCGTGCGTTTGAATTGCGTTGCGTCACTTTGTTCTCTCTTCTTCTTTTCATTTTTTGTTTTGTTTTTTTGTTTTTTTTTTTTTTTTTGTGTGTGTTTTTCACGTGACTATTTTGAACATATTTTGATTGTTGTAGAAGCGGATAGCCAGTCGGGACCTTACAAAGCTGTTCCAGCGCCGAAGCCGCTAGCCAATCCTCCTCCGTATCGTCAACCGCCGCCGCCAGCTAATTCATCACCCGTGCTGGCCGCTGCACGGCCTCATTTACATCACAACGACCCGTCTGTTGTTACTTCAGCCGCTGCCTCAGCCGCTGCCAGCACTGCCGCCGCGTCCGAGTCGAATCCAAAGAGCACCGGTCACGGACTCTTGGCGCACTCTTCCAAATTTCCGGTATGTTTAGTTTCTCATGCTAACAGCAAACTCGCCAGCGATAGGTCGACTACGGTACCGTCTCCGTCATGTCTGAGACGACTCATGATATTGAATGAACAAGACAAGGGCATATAGTATATAAATATATATTTTTGTTTGAAATAAAAAAGAGGTTTTCTTTTATGTGCTGTAGATGCACGAACTTTCTAACCTCTCTATCCACTTGAATATCACCTGGCTCCCTGCTTCAAATATTCTTCTAGATGCTCAATCTTCCCTTTCTTCAATCTTGATGGCCAATTTGAAACGTTGATAGCGATAGCGACCTATTTCGTATGCAGTGCGTTATACTGTATGCATAGCGCCGCGTATAATATATACCGGCGTATATCTATATTTTAAACAACCTACGGTACGTGTCCTTTTCCCCAGATTATACAAACATGCTGAGCAATCACCTTAGCAGCATCAACAAAAACGAGGAAAGACACAGGGTTTATATATTCATTATGTTTGTATTTATCTTCCTCTTTTTTACGTTATCGTGGGCTTGTTTTTATGTGCGTGCGTGCGTACGTGTGTGTGTGTGTTGAACGAGAGTAATTCCATCATCTTCCTCCTCGCCTTTCCTCCCCCTACCCCGTCCCCCTCTTTCAACGAATCCGTCTGCCCCATAATTGCGCGTTTCCACTGTGGAGCAAGACTTCAGAAAAGTGACGTTTTTTGTTCGTTCTTACATATTACGATGTGTTCTCCATCGTTTTTTGACATTTGGAACGTCTATCCACGCGATTGCCAAGAGATAGCGCCCGCTGTTGATCAATCTCGTCCGTCTGCTGTACGCGCCGGAATAATAAAAAACAAAAAGCCACAAAAGAGGCAAATGTTCAATTTCAAATGAAAATGTTAAAGCTTGGGAACGAGCCTCAGGCGTAATTCCCACATGGAAACAGCCCAAACAGCATATTGTTTTCTGGTTTGGTTTTTTTTGGGGGTTGCTGGATTTAGCATTGAACTATAAACAACAGAACCGATTCAAAACAGAACACACACAACAAAAAAGAAAGACAAAATACGATACAACTCGGAATCAGGTAAAAGCGTACACAGGACTTTGCTTTAAGAGAGCGTGTCATCGTCATGTTTTATGATAATGCTAGGAAAAGAGAAGGGAACAGACAGGCAGCACGCGGCAGCGAATCACAAATGTTTTGACACTCGACTGTCCCCACGGTTAAAATATTTTTCATTTTTGTTTGTTTTGTTTGTTTTTTTCATTTTTTCTTTTGTTTTTCTGTTTTGTTTTTTTCTTTTGCTTTGTTTACCTTCCGTGACCGGTGCCGCTGCCTTTTTCAGTTGTGCATGGCATTCCGCGTGCCCTCTCACCGTAATCAAAGCAGAATGAATAGACATAGCCAAGCCGGCCAACGAAACAAAAACGAATCGCGAGACAGCCGACTCGACATACAACTCAACGAGAACAACAAAACAGATGGGCTATGCCCCAAGACAGGCCAAACCAGTCAGCAGGAAGTCGAATGATGCGAGAAAAAAACCAAAACAAAAAAAGAGACGGACAGGAAAAAAAGATAAAGAGAGAGAGAGAGAGAGAGAGAAAGAGAAAGAATAAGAGGAATCCCTGATAATTTATAGATGTTCTTTTTTTATCTAGTGTACGTATATATTAAGATACGCACGTTATTCATCTATTTTTCTTTCATTAATGTGGTTCGTTGCTCGCAAAGAGCACACGAGATTTATCCGTGCACATATATTACTTTTTGAGTATCCCGGGCTGTCCGTCTGCAGATTACATGACGCGCTATTTTGTTTTCCATGACGCCAACAGCATGCAGCCCGTGAGCCAGCTGGATAGCTGATGAATGAAAGCCGCTCTATCCATCACAAAGAAGAAAAAAAAAAAAAAAGGGAAAAGAAAAAAACCTTATCGAATCACTTTTCGAGAAATATATCTTGATTGTGCCGTTGTTGCGGCCACGCGCGCACTTGGCCTCTTCTCCGTCTGAAGTTTAGATGCGGGCCCCAATAGACGCTTTACTTTCCAGGAAATGGACGATTGCGGGGTGCGGAGTAAGTGGCCCGTCGTTCTAGATAACTCGAGATCAAGGTGAAGATGTCGGTGTTCTCTTCCATCGGTCACGCTTTGTTTGCGCTCTGCATATGTATTCCACAAAACGTGATGGACTGATATGAAGCTAACAGCACAAATAGGAGAATAAAACGAAACACAAAGAAGAAATAATTCTTGGGAGTATGTACTTAGGTGCAGTAGGTAGTACATCCGATTTTTCTTGTAGGGACGTGGCTATGAACGTGTGAGGGCCGGCAAAGCGCAAAAAAGGTGTGCCAGCCTCCAGGCGGATCTAGGTTTCATTATCCCTCGTGATTCCTTGCAACTTTTTTTTCCCCCCCTTTCCTTTCTTATCATGAGTCTAATGTGTGGGTCATTTGGTATATTATTCGATTACCCTTAAAAAAAAGAGCCGTGCGAGCTACCTCAAATGTGTGTAACTGGAACAAGCCGACAGCGAAGCCAGTAAACTATTCTTAGTCCCAGGGTCTTGGATGTGATATTGCCATCGTCTAAAGGCATAGCATTTCAAGCGATCACCTTAAACTGTTGATGGCAGGTTCACTGCTAGAAAACAAAACAAAAAAAAAGACATAATAGTCCTTGGTCATTTTACGGTCCACAATGCGTTGACTGCGCATCGTGACCCGTCCCTTCACAATGCATGTCCATTACATGAATAATCCGTAACCGCCGCCGGATGGGTGACGCAATACCCAGATAAAATGAAAACAGGACTTCACTCTGCGAAAGGAGGATGAGCCAATATTATTTTAGAATGGACCAAGAACGCAAAGAAAACTTTAAAGAAAGAAAAGAAAAGAAAAAAACTAGGGGAAAGACGTTAGCCTTGGTGATAACTTACCTGCATTTTTTTTTTTCTTCTTCTCTCGCTGTAAAAGGGAACCGCTTTTTGTTTTGCGTACAGATACCTTCGTCTGCGTTGGCGTGTTTAGCCATTTCGTTTTCTTGGCCGCCTTACCTGTTGACCTTCTAACTGTGACATTTTGCAAATTGAAAAAGCAAGAAATACCAGTCACCATTCGGTATGCGTTTATTGGTGTAAATCTTAGTTTTTGAAAGACCGGTCACCATTATAGGAATTCAATGCATCAGTCAGTCTTTATCTGTAGATCTCGGACTTGCAAAACTCTTACTTTTATTGAATTTTCCTGTTTTGTTTTTGTTGTTGTTTCTATCAGAAAAAGACTCTATAAAAGTCAAATACCATGTTAGAAAGATAAAAATAATACCAGTGCCGAGTTTTTTTACACGTCTGATTGATTTTTGTTTGGCTTTTTCTTCTAGATTGAACGTGAACTTGTAGTCACTACTGGAGATAAGATTGCCGAGGTAGGACGCATTGAACGCATCGGACCCGAGTCTAAAACGTCGTCAGAGAACAAAAATTCTGAGACAGAATCCTCTAACATGCAAACCATAGTGACGCAGTCAGCCTGGAACGAGGAAAGACGCACGGTCAGTTTTTTGTTTTTTGTTTTTTGTTTTTTTACTTAACTTTTCTTTTTGGAGTTGAATTTTCAGTACTAGATTTCACTAAGACCAACCATACCTCGGCAATTAATATAAAAAAAAAATGCCGATTTTATCACAGTGTTTTTATGTTTTCTTGACTACAGATCACGCAGGGGCGAAACGGCGAAGTTATTGCCGGAGCACCTCACCACGCTGGGCACCATTACCCGGACGGATACGATCATGTCTCTGGCTCCGAGGAATTGCATCGACCCGCCTCATATATGGTATGCGACATTTTTTCACGGTCACTCTAGCTCGTGTTCTGTTTAAACCTGCATTGCGTTCATTAGCACTAAAGGAATTGAAGGGAACCGTTGGCTAATTTGGGATGGCAAAGGCGCTGTTAATGATTTCATTCATAAGCATTAGTTGAAGCAGGTAGCTACGTGTTGAAACACAGCCATTAAAGCTGGCCGTGGACTGTTAAAAGAAGAGTTGTCGGTCATTTAACCAAGTCTTAAACACCACCCCTTTCTCTATGTTGGTCATTCATTATACAGCCAATGCATATCCATTATACGGGATGGCGCCAGGAGAACAACTACGTTCCTATGAATTTTGACGGCCGCATTCAGCACCAACAGCAGCAGCACCAACAGCAGCAACAGCACCAACAGCACCAACAGCATCAGCAACTGCACCAGCACCAGTCGCAACAATCCTTCGGTCTGACCAGTAATAACGCTACGGCCACCGGATTGGGCGATCATTCTCTCAGTTTCGACTCGCAGCACACGGGATCTACAAGTCTGCGCGACCCATTCGCGCCCACTTCTCATTCCAATTCCTCCCATATGACTCAGTATGAAATTCAAGTCGACAGTGAGCGAGCTGATAGGCCCAGGTAGTTGCACTAAACTCTTTGTATACAAAATTTAGCCAGCCTCATTGTATTCATCGATCATTTCTTATTTGATGTTTGGATATGTCTGCAACAGCAATGTCACGGTAGCACCATGGAACAATCAAGGCAGCGATACGTCGACTTTCGACCGTCTTCGTGACACCTGCAACAAAATGTTCTTAAGGGACGGTCACCTACGTGGATCGTCTCAGTTTGCTCTATCGCCCACGTTGCCTCGGGTAAATTCCCACCATTCATTTCCGTTTCTCAGCTCAAGCATTTCTCTTGCTCATTTCTTTTTTTCCGCTCCATTTTATTCATACTATCTTTTTTGAGAAAAAAAAAATATATATACAAAAAAATGTATATAAATAATAATAATAATAAAAAAATCCTTAAGCTAATCAACCTGGATTTCCACCTCCTGTAGGCAATGGAACGACTGACCATCGATCAGAGAAACGGTGTGGAGCCTTGCACCGTGGCCAACCCTAATAACGAGGCGTCGATCGCTCACTCACACGTCCCATCGGACAAGACGCAGAAAGAAGAAGTGGACACTACAGCCGGCAACAACAAGAATGGTTCCATGCGCAAGAAATTGTCTGGCAAGACCTATCACCACATCAAAGACATGTTCACCACCAAGTTTAACAAATCGACCAAGAGTAAACTTAACGGTACAGAGAACAATGCGGGTGCGGGCCAGGATAATACAAACAGCTCGGCTGCCAATACGGCCGCCGCTGTGGCCGCCGCTGCAGCCGCCGCTGAAGCCATTGTCACTGAACACGGAATGGGGACGCAGCAGAACGGCACTTCCGGTCACCTTGGTAGACAGCCTGACCCAGTCCACTCAATCAATCAGCGCATCAAGAGTCAACTGACTGGCCAAAGTAGCAGCAATCACACCGTCAACAACAACAACCCACAACAGGTGTGGGGAAGCTACGGCCGCCAATCAGCCAGAATGGAAGCATCCATCAATGAAAGCGATGCCAGCGCATTGGCTAAGCTGACGCTGAGTCCCACTCCTAATGGTTCCGAATCTCTCGCACCCACCCAAAGCCCTTACAGTTTACGACATAAGCCATCCGTCACGTTCCGCATGGATTTGAATAACGAGTGTCAGTACAGTGGTGGAGACAATTCATCTTCTTCGGTGGCTGCTTCGGCTGTTGCCGGCACGGCCGAGCCGGCATCTCGATACCAATCGAGGAGTGGTCAGGGCCAAGTGGTCCTTTACGACGACACAATGCATTTCCCGCAGCACCAACAGCCTACAAAAGAAGGACCATCTAAAAGTTCGTACGCCGACCATGACTCCTCACTATCCAGCATTGCATCAGCCGGCCAAGGCATGAAAAATCGCTCTGTATTCGGCTACAGCGACTATGACGTGCCACAAAAATCCGTTTCGCTCAGTTCACCCATGATGAATGAAGGCGGTTCATCGAGTGGCCATCAGTCGGCCGGTAGCTCTTCCGACTTGGACAAGCGAAGTGGGCAATCGGTGAGCACCACAGATTCGGGCCTGGGTGTTTTAACCGATCCTTCGGGTCAGCGCAGTCGCGTCAACTGCCAACAAAATTACCAACTGGATACGAGCACGGAAGCAGAGATGTTCGGCGGACGGACAGGCCAGCTGAATCATTCTTCGTCAGACTGGGCTGACGCAGCCGATCGTGAAGTGAACAATGTGATGGAGATGAGAAGCTACCAGTCAAAGAACTCACAGCAAGGGCTCCAATCAGCTACCCCACCTCTACCTCCCCTGTCGCCCGATGTTTCTCCAAAACCGACACCCAAGTTGCAGCAAAAGTTCAATAACAGTAAACCCGATTTACTCGAACCCACCAATGGCCACAGTCCGATGGTGCAGCGCGTCAAACCTACAACACCGGCAAAGCCTATGGCCAATTCTCACCGCGCAAGCGCAGTTATCGAAAGCCAAACAAAGCTTGGACATCATGCAAAACGGCGTGGTGAAGAAAGCAAGAGTTCTTTGGCATCGAAATCGTTTTCCTCCGCTAAACTAAGGAGCTCCAAATCCACTGGTTAGTTTTCTTTTCCGGCTGTTGCAGTTTTTCTAAATTTGTAATATAATATCCACTAATTTGAATGAAGGAGCATTACATCCTCTAACGGCTCTACAAGAAGCTCTCGATCTCGGAGACATCACGTCCACCACAACAGGCCTCGACTTAGACGCCGATTCAGACTCGAGCTCGTCGCACAGCGACGATGATCTGAAGTACAACGATGGACATGAATGATTCCAGGACGATCCGTCGTCAGTTAGAAGGACTGGAATCCATGTATTCAGAGGTGAGTGCTTATTTCTATGACATTTCATTTTTCTTGATTTTCCTATTTCATTTCCAATTAACATTGGTCGTGTTTAGGTTTTGAAAGCCTTGCACAAGAAATCAACTCGATCAGGACCGTCCGACTATAAACTGTCGAAACGAAGAATGTATGGGAGCGTTTCTTCTTTACCCAGCTCCGTCTGTAGCCGACCCGTTTATCGTGATCGCCGGAGGAACGAAGAACGCCGCCGTCCAAAAGAGTCCAAGGTACCAAGCCTCCCCGTCACGAATGACAAATTCATCCTTCTCATGTACTAACGTTGTTTTACATTTATTTTAACGCCATCAGTCTTCAAACAAAAGGTTCCAACGTTTGGAATCACACGTTGTGACACTGGCTCGAAGTGTGGCCCATCTCTCGTCTGAAATGCGAACCCAACACATAATGATCCAGGTGAGGCTTAGATTTCACGAATATCCGGAATCTGCGTGTATTACATTTCAAGAACTATGAATCGATTTATTGGTTACTGTCACTTATTCAGGAAATGGAGACCATTCGAAGTGAAATTGCCCAGTTGCGAACCATTCCCATGAGGATGGGTTCGGGAAATCCTTACAACACCGGAGCCAGTGTTAAATTACCCAGAGGTTACCGAGTGGATCGTGACACTTGCTGGCAAGGTGCCGTTCCTGCTCTAACAGATCCTTCACGTGTAAAAAAAGTTGACCAGCTTCTTCGGTGACGAGCCACCCCTCTTAAGGATCTTCCTCAAGAAGTTAGGTTATGAGGTAAACCTTAAAATTACATTTCAAAATTAAATTTCGTTTGCAATACTTGCCAGGTGCGGTCATCTCATTCGATTTATTTGATGGTTATTTTTATTGTTATTGACCATTTTAGAAATACGCTCCGCTGTTTGACCAAGAAAAGATTGGCATGATTGAATTGCCCTACCTGACCGAAGAGCGGCTGCATAAAATGGGCATCCCTATGGGTCCCCGAATTCGGATTTTGCAGGAAGCACAACTTTCTATCCGCTCCGACAGCATGAACGATTACGGGATGGTTTAAAAGTGCAGATAGATTTCAAACTCGTTTATTTTTCACTATTGTTTTGTATTTCGTGAAAAAAAAATAAATAAATAAAAAAAAAAACAAAAAACAAAAAAAAAAAAAAAAACGAAAAAAAACAAACAAACATACCATGTAATCTTCCGCTCTTGAATTGCGATTTACCGTTGACTGTATCCATTGGTCGTATTGGTCTCTACAAAAATCTCTAACTGCGTTTTTATACACTTCTCACATGCTTCTCAAATATCGAATACATTTTATATCAAAGTTGTCACTGAACTGGTTCTTGTTGCATCATTAGTCCAGTTTACTTTATGTGTGGAACTTCTTACTTTTAGAGTTCAACCTGATCCAAGTTACACATACAACAGATCGCAAACAACGAAACATTATGACGCAAAAAGAATCGAAAACAATTCATTGTGTAATAACAAGCGGGGGGAGACCTGAACTATGTGTCGACCTTCAGTTTATTAGCAAAACTTAGCCAAGGGGGAAGAGTGATCCACCCCTTTAGTCTTAGATCTTTTCGTCCTCTTCCTTATTAATTTAGGTCGTCAGAGTGGGTTAAGGTCCGTTCAGACTACACATTTTTTCCCGGATTCCGGAGTAAACGACGAAAAAAGTACCCGTTCACACTGTCTTTTTATTTTACCGGAGTTCTTAAAGTGGGTGACAAATCAAGAAGACGTTGCCAAGTCACGCTGCGCCATTTCTAGCATGACTTTAAATCCAATTTTCCTAGATGGCGTGTATTTTTTCTAAAATCTAAAAATAAGTAAAAAATTAGTGATAAGTTATTTTTTGATGAGTTTTAATGACTAAAAATACAACACAAACCTTTTGGGTTTTGGCATCTTGTTGGGACACAAATTCGTCTTTTTTAGCACTTTTAAGCACTTTTCTTGGAGGTTTCCTGTTTTCCTTGGCATCAGCCATTCTTATCAAAATTGCCACTCAAAACAACACTAAACAAATTTCAAAACTGTTGTAATTAAAAGTGACGCAACCCAAACAACCTGACTCAGTTGCTAAAACCACTTTTATAAAAAGGTTGCTGTTTAGTCCTGTCATTCTCTGCATGAAAAATATCATAGCCCACTGGATGTAATAGTTAAAGCCTGGAGCTTCCCTATCTTGCCCGTTCAATCGTTTTGACGCACTCCCTACCTCCTTTTTTCCAACTTGGAATGGACTTCAGCGCGTTCTACTGGTGTCGAAGAACAACATTTTTCATAATATAAACATGCCGTTTTTACAAATACTTCGCTATATATATAACAATTGTGTTTTACGTTTATTTTCAAATTTTTTCTTTGTTGTATGAATACAAATGCAATGTAATTATTTTTTGAAATTTTCGTTTATTTAATGTAAATCTTGTATAAAATGGTGCTAACACTGAAAAAAAAGGCAAGAATCAGATAGGGTCTGAACCTAATACCAATTCTCATTTAATGCACTTGTCAGACGCGTTAACCACTCAGCTATGCTATACCTAAAATATATAATATAACTAATAAGATAACTCTACTACTAATAAGAATAATAATTAGTATTTTTGGATTGAAGATTTTTATGATTGGCGGTGAAATAGGACCGAAACGGAATAGGACTGGAGAAATAGGACTGGAAATTTTCAGTCCTATTTCTCCTGTAGAAATAGGACTGGGAGAAATAGGACAACTTAATTAAACTCAACTAAACAGGAGAAGACTTGCAATGAAAAATATTCCAAACCCGTAACTTTTGTCTTCAATTTCAACAATTTCAAAAAGTAAAAAGAACTCTTAACATCAAAACGCTAAAACGACAACTAACTGTTTTGTTTGTTTTTTGTTTTGTTAACGATTGTTCAATGAAGTTCCAAGAATCTTTGGTGGTGGTGCTAGTGTCCATTTGAGAATAAGCTCCTCCCATCGCCGGAGGGGTGAGTCACTTTTACAGTTCTAGACTTCAGGGGTCGTATTCCGAACGTCGACTTAGACTTGACTTGGACTTGACTTAGGCGTTTTTCCTACTTGACTTGAAAACATTTTCAGACTTTAACCGAAGTTGAATTCCGAACCAAAAAATTTCAATTCAAGTAAGAAACTTGGACTTGAAAACTCAAAAGTCGAGCATTAAAACTAAGTTAAGTCTCTCGAATCTCAAGGTACCTTTTTAGGTGCCTTGAAACTGACTTACGGGCTTAAGTTCTATAAGTAGCGGTGAGAATAGGCAGTGGCGTTGCGTTTGTTTACACAATGGCCGATTATTCTAATGACGTCATTGATGAATTCTTAGAGGATATGCGTAACCCTATATTTTTATAGTATAAAAACTATATAAATAGTTATATATTATTTTTATATAATAATATTATATATTAAAATATATATAGTACATGTAACTATATATACTATATATAGTTATATATAGCTATATATCGTATAGTTATATATTATATATATCTATAACTATATATAGTATATATAGTTATATGTACTATATATATTTTAATATATAATATTATTATATAAAAATATTTATATTTATAAATATAGTTATATATATGTTATATATAATTTTATATAAGGTTTATAAAAACCTTTATAAAGGCTTAGTTTATAGTTAGTTAGTTTAGTAACGTTTTCCAAAAGTTCCAAAAGGGTGTAGGTTTCATTTTCAACCCAAATATCACGCTGCCTTTTCTGAGCTTTATCGCGACTCATTTTAAAAACAACTATGTAAACAAAAGTACAATCACAGCAATTTTGAGTCACTTTGCGTACAAGTTCCAACTTCTTTTTGCTATGACTTAGACACTTAAAATTCGTCTGCAACCACGAGAAGAATTTTGAGCAACGTCCTCTGCCATTGGCTAAGTTGCCAATTTCAAGTCAAGTTGCATTTTAAAGTCAAGAAAAAAATCTAAGTTAAGTCCTGGGAAAAACTTCATCTTTTTGTGTTCGGAATAACACCTTGACTTGAGATTGAAAGTTTTTAACTTTAGCTCAAAACTTGACTTGACTCGGACTTAACTTAGATTGTTTCAAGTCAAGTTTTCCTTAAGTTCAAGTCGCCGTTCGGAATACGACCCCAGGCTTGAACTATTACATCCAGTGGGCTATGAAAATATGTACTTGTAAAAACTGGAAAGACTCTCACTTGCTTTTTGAATACGACAGATACAGCATACAGGACAACTCACTGTGCTATTATTTTGTATTTGGACCAATAAACACATTCTATTAACATATCTATATAAGTTTATGTTATTTCCAAAACTCAACAAAAACAAAACTGAAGCAATTTTAAAGTTTATTTGTTGCTGCACTACCAGGATAAAATAAAATAATACGCGTCAAAATAAAATATTCTGATTAGTCGGACAAAAATCCGGTCTCAGAAATCCGTGTAAAAAAATCTGGACTCCGGAAAAAATTAGAAACATTTCTAATTTTGAAACATGGATTTCTGAGACCAGATTCCTGACTTTTTGGAGAAAAAATCCAGGAAAAAAAATCCGGACTCCGGAATCCGGGAAATAAAAGTGTAGTCTGAACGGGCCTTTAGTAAACTGCCTCTGAACTTTTGGCTGCTACCTCCAGCCTGGCTGAAATTTCATTTCGGAATCCTTCTTCCTGCTATAGGGGCCCTCACTCCGTTCGCGAAGTTCCCCATTAGGGTTCGGGCCCGGTTGCTATAGAATCGCGGCAACCTGCTCCTGATTAGATTCGACGGCTCCCGGAGTTTTAACGGAAATTAATGTGTGTAATAAATGAATTATTCTTAAGAATAAACAACAACTATAATAACCTAATTGCAACGCTCGGTGAGAATAGTTTTTATAAGTTAATTTTTTTTTAAATTTTGTGCAATATTAAGCTTAATGTACAGTGTTCTGTCGAATAAAACATTCGAATAAAATTTTGAATAGAATAACGCAAAAATTCGAATATTTATTCGTTATTCGTCGAATAAAAATTTTGTTTATCCGTATTCGTTATTCTTATTCGTTGTAACTCCAAATTGTATCATTTCGAATACAATTTCGAATAAGTAATATTTTTTTCAGCAAAAAATCTCATTTTGATTGCTGTTTAGTACAAATATTTTCTATTTTGAATGGCCTAAATTAAATTTTTATTCGATTTTCCAGAGCCATAGACGCGTTGTTGCTCCACCATGGTCTATAAACTGGAGGTCGAAGAACTGTCGTCTGCTAGGGCTGTTTTTCTCGTCTCGTCTGCTAAACCTTGAGAAAATTTTGTGGCATCCGCTAGGGGCGCTGACTACCCGGGTTAGTCATCATTTTGCCGCGTAAACCATGGAGAGGGATGGCTGAGTGGTCTGAAGCGTCTGAATCATCGAAAAATCGGTTTTAAGCTAAAATAATTACAAATTAATTCATGTTGTTTATCTATCTTTCAATATCCCATGTAATCAGCTCTAGTTTATTTGTTTTCATTCGATGTAAATGACACTATGAGCATGATATGTGAATCCCCAAGTCTTATGCAGTGCTATTTTCTCTTAATCTAATATTTTAACATTTCCTTGCAATTGGACAAAGAAGATGCCGAACCGTTGTTATGTCCCCGGATGTAAATCTGGTTTCCCAGATTACCCAAAATATCTTGGTAAATTTACCATGTTTAGTGCACCTAATGATGGAAAGTTATTGAAGCGTTGGAATGAATTCATCCCCAGGAAGGGAACTTTGAGACCTTCTTCTAAAGTACGTTCACTTTATTTTGCAAGTGACGATGTTTTCAAACAAACAACGCCTTCATAAGAGACTCCTTTGACCAGATCATCGCTACAGTTGCGAAAGTTGGTTGGGGGGGTTCCCAGGGTTCCCAGGGTTCCCAAAATTGGCTGTTCTGAACACAACCAACAAACGGTCACTTTCTTGATTTTTTAATATATCTAACGAAGGATATTCAATGGACGTCCAATGGATGATCCTAAAGAACGTCTAAAAAACTGGACATTGGGATGTCCCGGTGACATTCATTAGACGTCGAATGGTATATCCCGCTTGGTTCAAAAAGACGTAGCTAGGATATCCCTATGACGGCCGAATGTTAGTATGGCAGTCGTCTTTCAATTACTTTTTTGTGTTTCCAATTTAATAAAAATATTTCGCTTCGTTCTATGCACATATTTTCATTTTCCAAACCTACTTCTCGTTCTAATATTTCTTTTTGTAAACTGTTCTTCTTGGTAGTAAAACCCTCGATGGATTTCTTTTTCAGTTACAGGAATTTCTTCTTCATATCGCAGCCACAACATTCACACAATTAGATCAAAATCATCTTTAATCGTACCTTAAAATGGAAAAATAAAATAACACTTTTATAAAATATGAGTGTGATAAGTTGATTTACCCCCCCCTCCCAATTGATAACCAAGAAAATTTACCACAAACAAAATCTTGGTGGGCTATATCATCTGTTTTTTATTTCATCGTTGCCTTCCTTTGTTCTTTATTTTTTTCTCTTTTTTCACAATCGGTTAAAATTTGAGGAAGAGCCACATTAATTTAGTAATTAAAATATCTGCATCCTCTTACGTTCTGCGAAGATGTCCACGAATTTTCATGCGTTCCTTAGCCGTAACAGCTCCCGCCTCAATTCTTTTTTTTGAAGAAGCTGGTTTTCTTTTCTAAAAACATTTGCTTTAGCATTTCTTCCAATTTAGTCTGAAGACAAGAAGCAAGTTTCCAGGCTATCTTCAATCGCTTTGTTAGAGTAGAAGCTATCTTCATATTTTTCTTGGCATTGAAGTACAGAATGTGGATCTCATGGAGTCTCGCCGAACTAAGTAACATGAAGTCAAACGAATGTTGTATTTGCCACAAACAAAAAATAATGCAACAAATGATGACTTAAATTAAACAATGTTTTACTAAAACCAGAAGGGGAATAAAAATTTATCAAGACTCGGAGCAGCATCTCAAGATCTCTAGGGAAACCAGGGAACTCAGGAAACTCCTCTAACGGTGCCCAGCTCCGGGAGCTCATCCGATGTAAACTCATCTAACGCAGATTCTGGGCAGCGTTTTATATCTTTGCGCGAATTACTCCTCAACCGGACTGCGCATCTCCGTATCTTCCTTAGAGCGGACTTCTCCTGATAGCTTTTTCACTACGATCGCAGCGTTCTCCAAGGAGCGAGTGACTCATATCTGCGAAGAGATAGCTATACTCTCCCTTTTCAGTTTTCACCGGCAACAATAATAAGTACATTCATTTATTTAAATGTATGTATTTAAAAATTGGACTTACTTCCACGATACATTTTCCTTGTTTTAAGGGCAAGCGATGAGAAATACGCAAATCCTTGTCTTGTTCCTCTCCTAACGTGGCTGCTGATTTCGTCTTCCAGTGGCCAAACCAGAGCGCTTGACAATACCAAACGTGAGTTTTCCCGCACTGATCTTTTCCCCGTGCTTTCTTATATGGCACTACATCACCTTCAATTATAGTTTTTTCGACTAATGCAATGGATACATCACAATAAAATTTGAATGATTAGATAGTGGATATCTTGAACTCTATATCATATGAAAAAACATTTTTTTATTCAAACCGTTTTTCTGTACGAATTATTTTTACGAAGACCTAGAAATCCGATTTTCCCCACTTATCATTCCTGGCGGGAAAAATTAACAAACCCACATAGCATAGGTCGGTTCCACGGACATCCGTAGTTTATCCAACACGGACTAGGGTGATAACCTATGGACATCCGTGGAACTGCATTAACTCCGGTTTGGACGTCCGTCTGATATCGATTGAATATTAGAAGACCTTCCAGGAAGATACCGATGGACATCCTAGGGTGGTTCATCCGTGAGTGATAAGGATATACTGGGGATCTCTGCACAATGAAATAAAACATAAATAAAAACAAAAATGTAAAAATTTAATGAAAAATAAATAATTTGATGTACAACAATTGAGTAACAACGATGAATTTGTATGTATTCTGAATGGTTAAATGCCACAACCATAAAAATTTCTTCTTCTGACGAAAAATACATAAAAATTCGGAACGGTTAAATACCACAAACATAAAATAATTCTTCTTCTGACAAAAAATACATAAAAAATAAATAAAAGACACAAGTATGTAAGGTAAATTATACACCCCTGACTTCGTTATTTTTTTCTTTGTCCTTGCAATGACGCAACAATGCCTGGATCATCTTGATGGCATCCTGCTCCGTTACCATTGGTTGGGTCCTTTTTGCAGCCGCTATAAGTGACAAATTTTAAAAAATTGCATGAATTTTTTTATTGTAAATAATAATACTTATTATAGATTTTCCCACGTTCGTATTTGATAGGCATACGTTTCCTCTCTGCCCATACCAGCTGAAGAGTTTTCCTACATCCTTAGTGCGCAGGCGCCGCGTGATAAGCCGAACTATGGTCTTTGGTTCATTGCCTCCAATACCGATCAGATGATTGTTCTACAAAAAAAAGTTTGCAATTTTTAAGTGATTAGGCTACTAAATGAAATAGACTACACATGAATGTACATACCAAACATTTTTTAATCCATGGTTTCTTGAGCTCGTCGTCAAATTTCTTAAAGTTCTCCATTGTGGTTAGAGGCAGCATTTCGGCAAACAGCTCACTTTCATCATCTTCTAAATCTTTTTGCTTCAGTGCAGTTTCTATGCGTGTAAGCCGGTCCAGATCTGCAGTACTTAAATAGCCTTGGTCACGCATATCATGTGATAGAGATATCATACCGCGCTGCATGAATTCATCGCGGGATTCTTAATAAAAAAAAACTTGCACCATACAATAATCAAAAAGATAAAAAAAAGGAAAAAAACATACCACCATGGTTAATAGTAGTTCTATCAGAGCCATTTACTATGGTTACCGGACTCAACGTTAATGGCTTCCATAAGCTTTTGTCGTCGACTTGTGTTGATAACCTCACATCAAATCCTGCCACCTAGTGGGCGTGTAACGATACTATGTGTCACGCGCGACGCGCCACCCTTGCTGAGTTGCTACCCACATTTGAAATTTCCAACAACATTTATACATTTTGGGGCACTTTTATCTATTACTTTGCTTGTTTACTACCTTAATTGGGTTGTTTTTGAAGATACACAAATAAATATTTTATAACAAAAGTTGAATTGAAAGCAACCGACTGATTTTATTATGGTGTCCACATCGATTACATAACATTTTGAAATGCAATACATTAAGCGAGCTTTCCTTCCTTAAATTTAGCTTTTACTTTAGCTTTTTGCTTGGACAAGAGGAGGTTATTCAGTCTTTTCGCTTCAAAGTGATGACGAATCTTCGTATATTCCATTACCATATAAGGAATCAAGGCTTCTCGATGTTGTTCACAGAATATGGGGATATGGGCTTGCTTATCAAAATGAGATATCACCGTCTTCTGGATAAAATAAATGAATTAGAAAAAAACTACTTCAAGTAACAAGCTATGCTATGTTAATGAAAGAAATACCTTGGGTGTTACTGGCTCAATGTACTCGACCAATAAATCAAAAGATGTGGAAGCAGTACGAAGCGACTGTGGTGGAAGAGAAGAAGTGACTGTGGGAAGTTGGTGAGTAGGAATGACTGTGACTGGCTGAGAAACACCGTGTTCATTGACAGCTACACCATACAGGTCCACAAGCTGTAGCACTTTACTCCTGTGTTCGGATAGAATGTTTGGACAAGAACAAATTAAATGAAACTGGTCGTTCAGATGAGAAGACTGATCCAACACATACCTCTCAGTAGTGAGTAATTTACTAACACGAGACCTTTTCAGAGGGGGCTGGTTGACAGTTATAGGAACATTTTCCAATATGTGTAGTGTGGAAGCCGGTAGATTGGTAGCATAAGTCACATCTTGCAAAGCTTTTTTCCTTACTTTTGGTTGTTCAATGCCAACTTCTGTATAGAAAATTACCCAATTATTTTAAAATAACTATGCATTAACTTAATATTAAAATTACCGAGATGATACTTAGGATTTGAACCTGCACGTAATGTCCAGTGGGTGAAAGGATGAAACAAACCTAGAATATCGTACCCTTTGACAATGTCAGAATCGTCAAAATGGCGATTGCACAGCCTCGACCTTTTCTGTAATTTTACGTTTGGCATTAGCTCTTGCCATGTATTCAAACTATTGCTTGGCACTCCAAATAATGTATAACTCTCTCTATTTTCGTCGTTTCCTGAATACCTATTAATGCAATTGGAAACTACACAGTTACGTGACGATGGCCTAGCTTTCGCCATTTTATGTTTTACGTTGAGACTGAGAGTTTGCGACTATCACCGCTAGATGCGCTCAGACTTGTGAGGTATCTGAGGGGGGCGGAATAGAGTTTGAAGGAGGCATGTCCTTAGACGACCCATCAAGACGACGCCGTCTCCGAGAGAATCTTCCGCCATAAGAGTCGTGTAACCATAGTAAATGGCTCTGGTTCTATATCGCCTGTTGTTAGCTCCATATCCATCTGATATCAACAGCGGGCTCTTTGAAATGGGGGTAGTAGTGTAATTTTCGGATGTAGGTGAAAAAGTGAAAATGTAAACAAAAAATTGGAAGTTTTAAACTGTAAACAGAATTGGGGACACCGATGGAAAAGATTTGTCTTGGCATATTTATACGAATTGTGCATGGTAAAAGAGCAGCCTTACCTGAACAAGACGGAAGAGGTGGGGTAGGTGGAGGCGGAGGTGGTGGGGACTCTTCCTCAGAATCTTCACTCCAGATGGGAGGAGGCACTCTTTTTGACGGCGGTTTTGGCCTAATAAAACTGTTGTCGAATGTTTTCTTCGCCTTCCTGACGCTCCTACTTCTCCTGTCCCTTTCCGAATCAGTTGTTAAAGATTATTCCATTTCAATTGCTTTTTTTCATTCCTTTTAGCTTCTTCATAAGTATCTGGCCGCAAAATTATGATAAAACAATAATTAGTAATTTTAAAATAGGGAATGAATGGCACTATGAAACAAAACCCACCGAAGGCTTTCCTAACGCGGGCAGGATGTGTATCCCATTTGTCTCTGTCTGGTTCATATCCCAATTCAATAAATTTACCACCAGCCACCATTGGCCACCAGCAGACTTCGCCGTCAAGCCAAGACGTGGGTACAGAGGCGACCCACGGATCATCAGTACCCTCCAAAATAAGAAAATTCATCTAAAAACAAGAACCAAACACAAACATTTCGGATTAGAACAAGTAAATTACTGTTCCAAAATTATTACCCTAACCTTTTTAGCTATTAAAACTATTACTCTACATTTTTATAAACTGGATTTTGTGCAATGTAACACATATGAAACAGAATACTTTGAATTTTTAATATGATAATATGATGTAAAAGAAGAAAAATAAAAAAATGCTCAGATACTTCTCAAATTTGACAAAAAACAGAAGTTGAACAGAATTTTTGTGACGTAAAGCGTATTTAGTTAGGCTTTTCCATGTAAAGTGGGACAACTGCAAAAGAATTTCCAGTCTCGCATCCATTGCCTTTAAAAGTCGGCAGCATTACTGCTTTACATTTAAATCATCCAAATGCCAAGCTTTTAAGCCTTTGGCATACGTTATGTAAATTTCGTACAAAGAAGAAGATATAGGATAGGAAAACAGGTTAGTTTTACGGCGAAATTCTCTGCCAACAATGAAATCCCCTTCCCGGTTTCTGATTATATTGTCGATCAAAACAATAGACAAATTTTTGAGAAAAACACAATTGTCGGGTAATTTGCAGCTTATAAACCAGGGACCAATTCGCGGGAGCGAGACTTTAGACCCCTTCGACATAAGACCCCAGGGGGGTCTACTTTAGACCCCCACGTTGCGACGCAAGACCCCCAACATAAAAAAAATATTTGTATTTGTTAATTAATGGACAACGCAAAACCCCTAGCCCCCGACGCAAGGTCCCTGTGTCTTTTTTTTATTTAATGTAACCCCGACTTAAGACCCCGTGCCTTAAAATGTCTTCATATATTACCGACTTTAAGTCCCTGTCCCCCGACACAATGTCCCTGTATTTTTCGCCATTAAATATTATCCCGACTCAAGACCCCATTTTCCAAAATGTGCCAACAATTCCTAACTTTATACCCCAGACACAAGTCCCAGTAATTTTTGCAAACGAAATATTTTCCCGACCGAAGATCCCCTTGCCTTATCATGTTATAGTAACATCTACTTGAAGCCCCGCTTTAAAACCCCAGAAATTTTAAATTTACCTAAAAAAATTTTTCTTTTTCAAAACCATCTTTTCTCCCACACTTAAACAAAGCGGCATCATTTGTAGGGATTACTGACTCGAGAATAGATCGCACACTTCAGCTTTAAAATATCCTTTAAAAGGATCTTAAAACAATCATTAATACATCCAGGCATTTTTAGCAAAAGTTATTGAACAGAAAACGGATTACGGATAGCTAAATTTGTTTTTATTCGAATTTCATTTTATGGGTCAGATGAGGAAAGAAAACAGATCATACTGACGAATAAATAAAAGTAATTCAGGGAAATTAATTGAAAATTTGAGCGACTGGAGTACGGCAATAAAAGCAGGGATTGCGGGCAAATCTCTCAAGCTGCTCGGCACATTGGTGGTAGACCGTGTGCCCACAAGAAATAAAAATTTTATTCTTTGGATTGATGGTGCAAATATCACAAATGTGCGCTGGCTGAGGATTGTGATGGTCAGCAGCAACAACAGGAGGGGCCACAATTACAGGCTCAACAACAGCAGGGGTAACAATTACGGGCTCGACAACCCCAAGAGCAGCGGCAGCCGCAACCGGAGTGCGACGTGGTCGACCTCGAGGTCTTGGAGCCGGAAGCTCTGCAGCAGCAAGCTCCGCAAAGGCTCCTCCCGGAATTTGCAACTGGCGTGGGTGGCCTCGGGGTCGACGTAGTGGCTCGTTACCCTCATTTAAATTTTCAATGAGGATTCGACCTGGGCGCCCACGGCGCCGAACCGTTCATCGACATTTTCAGCTGACAGCCGGCGTCTACGAACAGGTTGACGATGAACTGGAGCTGGCTCTTCAGCAACTATACCAGCCAGGCCCTCTAGATCGTCATTTTCTGGCGCTGGACGGGCCAGTACATCGGCTGTTCTATCAAGCTAAAAAAAAAAGAACAAGGCTGTTATAACAGATTAGAACAAAGTAGTCTAGTTGAATTTAACCATTGCCAGAGAATAGAGTTACCTGATCGGGTTCGAAGAATTCACCCGCCACATCGAGAAACTCATATATCTGAATTGCGCCGGATGTTAGCTGTTCCGTTAAGGTCTTGATGTTACGGTCGCGTCGCTTGTTCACCAAACGTTGTGGTCGACGAATCTGCTGTGCTGCCCGAATTGCAATGAAGTCCTTCTCTGTATTTTCATTAAATTCTTGAATATGTTCTAGTGAATGAGGAAAAGAACGCATTTATAGTAAAATTAGAAAACAAATTGCAAACATGTGTACAAAATTTACGTATGAAAGACCAGAAATTTTGATGATGCGGACCGCAACGTGCGTTGAACCAGCGATTAAAGGATTCAACTTCATTGTTGGTTCGATGATCGTCGCCAGAGACGCAAAAACGTTCAGGGCCTTGGTTTGTGAACCAATATCCTCCCATATATTGGAAAATTCTCGGCAAGAAGAGCATTTTCGGTACGGTGTCTTATATTCTGCAATGAGAAAAATGTTAAATTTTTCCATGGATTAAACCCAATTATATCACTATGTTTTACCTGGAAACCTTCGTAGGCTCAATTCGACGGTAGCAATGCGAGGGCAATTAGCATCTTCACGATACTCCTTATGACCCCACCTGATCTATAGGCCCTTTGAAGTCCTTCTTTGCAGGCTCTACGATAAATATAGGTAAATTTAAAATTTCGGGGGTTTTAAAGCGGGGCTTCAAGTAGACAGAGTTGCCGTTCGATCACCATTTGGTGATCGAACGATCTCGATCTCGATCTCGATCTCTTTAAAAAACTGATCAATCGATCGCATCGAGCAGTGAATGAAAAAGTGATCGATTGATGATCGACGTTGATCAAATCGATCGTCTGAATTTTTCCTCTTGTATTTTTATATGAAAGAGTAAACAAAATACACAAAGTGAAACATTGTTATTTTCTGTTGTTTCCAGATGTTTTTGACGGTTGATTGCCCCATTCACGGCAACAAGCCCCATTCAGCTTTAAGAAAACTAACATTTCAAAATTTAAATCAGAGAGATTACATCTTTTTGCTGTGAAAATGAGTCCTGCTGTGCTGAACAATCTTTCGCAGGCAGCTGAAGACGGCAGGCCACTGTTGTATTCTCTGGTAGAATAAAATAAAACAAGCATAAATATATTTGATAATTTGGCATGACAGCTTGTAACTATTACTTGTAAATCATCCTGATGTTGGGAAAACGATCTAACAAAGAGATGTCCTGTGAATCTGATATTGATATCAGATATTGCTCGACTTCGTCGATTTCAGTTGACGGCCTCCGATTGTATCCATCAAGGAAGCGCTTTTTTTTCGGTGATTCATTGTTTTGGATGTTAATTGTAGAAGATCTATTGAATTACCAACATAAAAAAGAAGTGTTATATTATGGGAAAGTGTAAGCAGCGTAGTCGTGTAGACTATGTAAAACATTGAAAGAATTGCGGACTAGACAAGTAATTTGACAAATCAAAACACATATCTAACTTACGTAGACTGACTGCAGTGACTGGTCTTCACACGTCGAACTGCTCCTTTGAGTAATAAAGTATACGCAGCTTTGGAATCGTCTTCAGCCCATACCATTTTGAACATTGGGTCAGAGATACTTGCCATTATTAAATGATGCTCGTTCATTAAGTGATTAAATCTGGCGTGTAATCCGCCAAGAACGGCAAAAACAAGGGGACCACAGTGATGAATAGTGGGATCAATTAAAAACTCTTCCATTTTTTCCACAAGTAGCTTAATTGTGGGTATAACACATCCTATACTCATATTTTCTTCATTTTGCAGAACATCGAGTGCTTGAGTAAACGGTTCCATTATACGAACGTATTCTCCAATAAATTCCTTTTCTGACTGCGTTAAGGGAATCAATCCAAAGTAACGAAATGTTTCTCCTAGCTCCGTACTTTTCGTGTTAGAAAATTTGAGTACACAGTTCATGGCGTCATAGAAAGCATTCCATCTAGTTTGATTGTACAAGATGAAAAGCGAGCCTAGTTTTTCTTTGATGGTATCAGAGGCCAAGGAACTTCGAGATTGCTTACTCCAAATTTTCTGCAATTTTCTATCAACTTGTTTTTTCAGTTTGTTGAAGGTCACATTCGTTATTTTAGAAATATCTGTAGTTGCTATTAGATTCAGGAGATGACATGGACACTTAACGTGATAAGGCAATTTGATTCGTTCTCGGCATTCATTTTCTGTTTCAGAATCTGCATCTTCATTGTCCACTAATATTTTTTCTTGTGCATGTTCTTGAAAGATTTGATCTAAGTCTATGTAGACAACGTCATCGTCATTCTCACAATCTTCGTCGTCATAATTTTGCAAATCGTCTTGATCCTCAGTCAGTTCATTCCCTCCGAATACTTTAAAAGCTTTGAGGAAGTTAGAGCCACTGTCAGTTATCATTACATTGACCTTGTCAATAATATTGAATTCTTTGTGAACATCATTGATTACTTTTGCAATCACGTCGAACGTGTGTCTGTCTTTTACTCGGCGAATCGCTACCCGTATAGCGCAGGATGTCCAAAGGACGTCCATTTTAAGTCCCCACATCCCAATCGTATCCCAATACGTAACGGATTTAAAATGGACATCCGTCGGATTTGTGATATGGGGAGAGAAATCGACATGGAAAGGTTACATCCAATTAACATCCCACAAAGAATTTGAAAAAGACTTTGTGGGATGCAAAGCGTTTATTACAAATATTATATTCTGCTATAAATATTTATAAGAAATATTTTCTTTCTATAGATTTTTTATCTTGTCACTATTCAGTTTTTGGACTTAGAACAATTGCATGCCCTCATTGGACGATTCAGTGTGATTCGAACATTCGATATCGATCAATAATATTGATCGATACTTTATGTAGTCACTCATTAAACAAAGGGAAAATATTGATTACATTTTCATAAAAAGATTTTTTTTTAGTTTACTAAATAACAATTTTTTATGCAGATAATTCAACTTTTTTCTATTTTGGAAAAAATTAAAAATTAATACGAATTTTGGCAACATGTTTCTGCATTCGTCGAAATCCAGACCCGCCATTACTTGTCGTCTTTTCTTCGAGCGGGAGTGTGGTACAGTCACATACTATCTTTAGTGAAATTTTTTAGACTTTCTGTGTTGATTTTGAAGTGAATTTTCTTCAAATAAGTAACTCTTTTCTCGGATAATTACACTGCGATTTTTTCTACGATATTTCAAAGAGTCCATGGTATGTAGAATTCTTTATAATTGTAAATATACAAAATTCTCTTTTTTCGCCAGCATGTTAAACGTGGTGACCATGTGCTTGCCTCGTGTTCGGCAATTTTTTAATTTTCAATTTTTTGGTTAACCTTACCTTATTGCTTCTTTTTTTTGGTAAACTTCAAAACGCATTCCATTACTCATTTTAATGTAGTTCTATTTTTGTATATAGATTTCCTCATGATGGCGGGTGACTTTGATATATCTTCTAATTCATCGTCGAATTCTTCATCTCCATTTCGTTCCCCTGCAGCATCAACGTCATCATCACGATCAGTGATAACCAAAAAAGTAAAAACACAAATTAGATATAGGCCTTACAGTGCTAGATATAAGCGTAAAAGGGTTCAAAAAGAACTTAATTCCCAAATTTATATTGAAACTAAATGTGGGACGGCACCACCGATCCCTCATTTGTCATCAGAATCCGACGAGTTGTCATCAGATGATGATTTCTATAGCTGTGTTGATGTTGAATCGAGCGCATCATTTCAAGACTTTTACGATTCTGGTAGACTTAGTGATTTTACCCCTGATTCGTCAGATACTGATGATGTGGATTTTGATGATGAGGATTTTTTAGTACGAAATATTTTATTGAGACATTATGAAGACGGTAGTGGGAAACAGGGAATTTTTGACGACAATAATGTTGGAAATGATGAGCGTCCTACATTTAGGCAGCTGTTCTCTGTTTGGGTAACTATTTGGGGAATTTGTCAAAATGCTGTCGATGATCTACTGTCTCTATTTAGAAGTCAGTCTTGGGGATTAGATTTACCTAAAACGTGTCGGTCCCTTTTAAAAACTCCGCGTTCTGTCAATGTAAAAGATATACCGCCTGGGAAATATCATCATTTCGGAATTCTGAATGGAATAATACGCATACTAAATTTAATTTCAGAATCAGACATTCCATTTGAGATCTTTATTTTTGTCAACGTAGACGGCCTTCCAATCGCAAAAAGTAGTGGGAGCCAATTGTGGCCAATCCTAGCTATGATTTCAAATATTCACTTTCGACAAGTGTTTTGCGTTGGGCTTTTTCATGGTAGTGAAAAACCGCATTTCTCGTGTGAATATCTTGCCGATTTCATATCTGAAGCACTTAATCTATGTAATAATGGTTTTACGTACAAAGGTCGCCCTCATATTTTAAAAATTGATGGTTTCATATGCGATGCTCCTGCTCGGTCCTTCATTTTGGGGGTTAAAAGTCATTCTGGTTACTTTGGTTGCACGAGATGCATACAACAGGGAGAATATCTTGGCAGGGTTGTCTTTTTAGAGCGTGACTCTCCTGCGAGAACGGATCAATCGTTTCGGAATCGCCAACATGAAGATCATCATGTCGGCGATTCCATTCTTGAAAGACTTGATATCGACATGGTAAAGGATATCCCCCTTGACCCTATGCACTTAGTAAAACTTGGTGTTAGTAGAAAATTACTCTTGACTTGGATTCGTGGCCCATTACAGCACAGACTGCTCAAGTCGCAAGTTTTAGTGTTGTCATCTCGATTAGAGGATTTACGAGATTATGTCCCAAAAGAATATCCGAGAAAAACCAGGTCATTAAAATTTGTTGATCGAATGAAGGCAACGGAACATGGATTTGTTCATTCTTGTGTCGGTCCCGTAATTTTTATGGATAGTTTGCCCCCTCGCGTTTTTAATAATTTCTTGGTTTTTCATGTGGCTATTACTATTCTTTCATATCAAGAATTTTGCCATACCCAGAATGATTACGCACGGGATTTATTAAAATTTTTCGCGGAAGAAGCTGAAGAAATCTACGGGTCAGAATTTTTGTCTTATAATGTACACAGCCTCATACACCTTCCCGATGACGTTTTGCGTTACGGCTCACTCCCAAATTTTTCTGCATTTCCATTTGAGAATTATATGCAGACTTTGAAAAAACTAATAAGAAAGAGTGACAAGCCCTTACAACAGATAGCGAAGCGTTTGGTAGAGTTGGGAAATTTTGACTTTGCCAAAAACAAGAAGGAAGTGTCAGTTCACAATCGTGTTTTCCGTTTCGAGCATGACAAAGGCCCCTTACTGCCCGGTCTCCGCTTCCGTTCAATAATCCAGTACAGGGAATTGAGGGTGGGTCCATGGCATTTGACTTGTAAAATTCCGAATTCATGTATCTATCTGAAGGATATGACTGTCTTTTGCATAGAAAACATTATTAAAACAGAGAACAACTCTTTATTTATTGGTCGGCGATTCAATCAAACAAGTGATCTCTACTCTTATCCTATTAGATCTTCTTGTTACCACATCTATTCTGTAAGTCTTTTATCTGACCGCTTAGAGGCCTTGCCAATAGATTTGTTTCAAGTAAAAGCTGTTCAACTTCCTATTCCTTCACGAAATGGATCTTTTGCAGTATTTCCTTTGCATTTTGAAAATCACCATTAAGTTTAATGAATTAATGTAGTATTTTGTAAATTTTTTGAAACCTTTTTTAGCCTAAATTTGCAATTGTCGAGGAAATCACTGAAGATGTTGATGATGTTGACAAGTGGGTGGAAGTTGTATGTGAGAGTTGGTTTGATGGTGAATACTGTTTATTTCCTCCGAAAAGCAAAGAAAAATATATTACGACTTATGTAAAAACATGTCATCAACCAGACTCAAGTTGGGTCAAATATCCTGCAAAATTAATCAAAACATATGGTGAGAGAGTAAGTCCTTAATTATTTCATTGTCCTGTGTTTAAATCTTGTATTCATTTAGCATCTTACGATGAAGCAAGACAAAAACTCAATAAAGCAGTTAAGGGGGATGATCTGTGTACAACCGACGCAGATGAAAGGAAAAAAACCAGAAAATCGCGAATGTCAAAATTTTCCCGAGAAGATAAAAATGAAGATGATGACATGGCAATCAATCGTTCAAAGAAAACATCTTTTAAAAGAATTCGGCAATTCCCGGCTAGTGGCAGCGAAGACGAAATGGCGAATTCTCCTGTTCCGCCAAAACCACCAGCAATTGCATTAGCCAATACCAAGCTTTCCTCACAAAGTCAGATTACAGTCCTTTACTTTTTTTTAATTCTCGTAAACTAATGTTGTATAAACGTAATTTAGGCAATCTACAATCTCAACGTTCTTGCATCAAAAGAACAAAAAGTTTGCCATCAAACAGTAAGAAGCCAACCAGAAATGAGAATGTGAGATGCTTTCCTGAAAAGCAAACAGGTTTGCGAGATACAACTAGCAAGCCAAATGACTCGTTTAAAGACGACAGCGACATACTTTCGTTTTCAGGTAAATAATTGAAATATTGATTCAAAAAAAATTTTTACGGTAATTTTGTACAGATCGAACTCATCATTTTTCCACTCGATATCGTCCTGTAAATTACGGGTATTCTGTTCCAGAATTTGGAGATGAAGGCGAATTTCAGTCAATGGACACTGATTTGAACCAGTCAAACAGTGAAAATCCAGCAAACACCAGAATTAATCATGCGAGACATGGATCTGAAAAGCATAGTTTGCAACCTAATACGTCCAGCAACAGCATTGACACAATTGAAGATGATGGTAATATTTCCAAAAATATTCAATTACCGTTTTCAGGTGAATATTTAAAATACCAGCACTATCAATATTTATTTTTTTTAACCCAAAATGTATCAATTTACAATTAATATTGTTTAGGCCAAGCTGCGCATTTTTCTACTAGACATCGTCCAGTAAATTACGGTTACTCTGTTCCATCATTAAGCGATGAAGAAGACTCTACGGACACTTGGACTTCTGCTATGGAACCTGAGAAAGCAAAAACCAAATCGTTTCATGAAAGTGACACCAATCATTCAGTTACTAAAGCAAAATTAGCGCTGTCATCAACAAGTATGGCAGGTAGGGCAATTTTCTTCAGATTTTTCGTATCAAATGGAATATAAATCTTTATACGGCACGATTTTCATTTTTAGGGAAGTCAGATTCATACAAAGGAAAGAGTTTGTTACCATCATCCAATAATAAACAGCAAAAAGTGCTTGGTCAGGATCCCAGTCAGCTGTTTCTCATCGTTTCCCCAATGACAAAGTGGCTTGTGAATCCCAACCCCATTATTCCCTTTACGACAATGACAACGCATCTCCGAGATCCGAGCCATATCATTCCCGATACGACAATAACAAAGCGTCTGCTGTTTCTCGATCTCAAAACTCACTCAGAACCGTTAAATTTCGAAATAATGGTAGGTTATCTTTCTGGTATTTAAAAAAATAATTATCGCTGTATTAATGGCAATGCTAACGTTCTTTATTATTTTCAGAAACTTCGTCACAACTCTTACATCGAGGCATAGTCAAAGCAAACTTTGGAATCCAGGATAATCAGAAGTTAACAAGTGGATTATTTGAACGAATGAAGTGGATGGATTTGGCTCTTCAAAAGAAAATTTTAAATGATGAGCCAGAGCAAGATGGTTTTAATTTCGAAATCTTCCCTCTCACTTCAATGTTGAAATTTGAAGAAGTGAACGACCAGCTCAAGCCTTTTCATGCTCGAAAATCTTTAGTAAGTATAATATGTACTGAAAACTGTATTGAATTCATGTGTTCCTCATTATTTACATTTTTTTTTTCTAGAAAGAGAAACTTGCAGTAATTGGAGAAAAAAGTCCTGCAAGTGTAGTGAGGAAAATCCTAAAAAAGGTTCTGGATAAGGAGTTCGGCAAGCAATTTAGCTGGTACGGGCGAAGAGGAAATTGCAGCTTGGGATCCTCTCTTCTTGGAAAAATAATACTAGGTACGAGATAACAATTTTTTTACTTTTCTCCGCATAAACTAATACCAGAAATATACTTTTATACCAGAATCCGCTACTTCTAGTAAGACGTTACCCATAACAGAAACAGACGCCATTGACGCAGCAATGTCTTGGCTTCGCCATTTAAAGGATAAGAAGACTAACGCTAATTGAAACATCAGCCCTATCAACCGTGGTTTCCTCGATCAACCAAGAACATTACATTTTAATTATTTTAGTTATGAATTTAGGCGATTTCTTTATTCATTGTCTTTTCTTTTAATTAACACAACTAAATTGCAATTAGCGGTTTTCGTGTTGAATTTATTCTGTTTGTATTTATTGTAAGAAATACAGTTTCTCGGTTTTTATATGATATTTTAAAAATTATTTAGAAAGCACATTCACGTTAATATTAAATGAAAGTTAGAATTCAAAGCCCTAGCACGTCTAATTTACATCCAAAACGGTAAAAAATGCAACGTCCTTAGGACGTCTTTAAGATAACTTTTGGGTACTAAACGGGGCGGTCATAGGTAGAGCAAGAAGCCGTCCATGGGACATCCATAACGGACATCCATTGAATGTCCTTTGGACCGCACTGTGCTATATGGGTAGGCAAGCACTGCGTCTCTTTAAATCGTCCCCTTTCCAGTGGACTGTCATCCCTAAGTAGCTCCTACGATGAGCTGTCCACATGTCAGCGGTGGTACACACATCAGTTACGTTTTCCAGGGCCAAGCAGAGTGCAGTTTTCGAATTTGAAAAGTTTTGCTTCAGTTTTTCGGTAAAGAACGTTCTCTTTTTTACTTTTAACTTTCCAACAAGGCCTCCCATGAGCCCGAGAAAACCTTCTTTCTCAACTATCCTTAAAGCATTCATGTCGCTTACAATAAAATCCTAAGAATAAAATTACGATTACTTTCTTGGAGGTTAACTTTAAATCATGAGAGAATGATTCTTACCATGATTTTGTCGTCCAAGTCGGCTTGAGTAACAATGGGCTTAGAGGTCGGTGGCTCTTTTGTGTTAACCAAATGTTTGTCAATTACTGTCTTAGCACCAAACACATCTTTCCCTGAATCGCGACGTTTATTTAACAAACTCTGAGTTTTGTGTTCTTCTATTTTTGAATTTAAGTCGGGCAATCTTAATTTGTGGAAAGACTTTGAAAATAACAATTATTATTTGTACGTACAGTTGTAGAAAGTAAAAGAGCATTTAAATGTAAATCTACCTCAACATGTCTGCGAACATTATGAAGAGTTGTGTGGTTCACTGTAACGGTTTTGTTTAAACAACCCATCAAGCACTTGTAAATCGTAGATTTCTCTGTACTGCTAACTTTTTCAAAATAATCTGGTGGGACAAATACTACATATTTCTTCTTTTCTGCAAGTGCAGGTTGACTCTCAGTTCTGAAGTGGAAATTGAAAATGTAATATATTTTCTTTAGGATACAACATTTCATTACTTACAAATCAATGGTAGGCGTAGGCCTATGCCTATCATCTTTTGACGTTGAAGGCTCCACGTCCACACTCATCTCACAGTCGTTAAATTCGTTACTTATGCAGTATTAAAAGATTTGACTATGTGCTATGTCTAGAATCTAGAATAAACTGAATGTTACTGCAAGTCTGCAACACGTGAAGTTGCATAAATTCACGTCGTCTGAAAAAGCAGACAAATTTAAAAAAAAATTATCAACCTAGGTGGCGCAAAATTCGTCTTGATCGAGAAATATCTCGATCATGTGACCCTTTCGATCTCGATCTCGATAACCTGCTGTGATCAATTCGATCGCCTCGATCAGGGAAAATTGATCGATCGATCCTTCGATCTCGATCATTTCCATCGATCGCGGCAACTCTGCAAGCAGATGTTACTATAACATGATTAAGCATGGGGTCTTTGGTCGGGAAATTTTCGTTTGCAAAAATTACGGGGACTTGTGTCTGGGGTATAAAGTTAGGAATTAATGGCACATTTTGGAAAACGGGGTCTTGAATCGGGATAATATTTAATGGCGAAAAATACAGGGACATTGTGTCGGGGGAGAGGGACTTAAAGTCGGTAATATATGAAGACATTTTAAGGCACGGGGTCTTAAGTAGGGGTTACATTAAATAAAAAAAAGACACAGGGACCTTGCGTCGGGGGCTAGGGGTTTTGCGTTGTCCATTAATTAAAAAAATATAGATTTTTTTTATGTTGGGGATCTTGCGTCGTAACGTAGGGGTTTACGGTCGACCCCCCCTGGGGTCTTATGTCGAAGGGGTCTAAAGTCTACGTGCCCAATTCGCATTTCCTTATATTGTAGCGCAAATGTACTTTGTCGCTCAGCCCCGGATGCTGAATGGCCTAAATGTGGTCAATGGATTTTGCCGCTCTGGCCGGATGTCAGAGGCCTTAAAAGCCCTTCTATGGCCGGCCAGAGGAGCAGTTCAGTGTAGTGATTCTGTGTAGCTGTAGTCTTGTTAGTGCTGTTTAGTGCTGTCGTGTACTGCTGTGTATCGTGTAACCTGCCTACGAGTAATACACCCAGTGAATCAGTTACATGGTGGAGATGCTCTTGTTTTGTCACTAGTCAAAGACACGTTTGACTCGGGTAGGCGTTCGCTGTGAGGGGTCTCTGGAAAACGGACTCGGCAATTTATTGCCGGGCACCAGACCACAGCAACGGTCTGAGGAAGCGTGGTGTTGATAGTGGGATCGCAGCAGATCCTCGAGTGAATGTCACACGGGAGAAGTGTGATAGCAGACATGGGGGGGGGGAAAGCCATAGGCGGGCAGCAGAGGAAGTGGCCTTGGAAATTCACACTTATTATTCGGGTGTGAGGGCAGCTACACCTCTGGGGCGATCGCAATTGCAGGCAGTAGACGCAACATCAGCGCGGGTAAAGTGCCGTTCAAGAGGCCCGCCTGGAGAGGCAAGTGAGTTTACTTCGGGGCTGAGGGTTGCGTGTTTGCCCAGTGAAGTGTCCCGACCAAGGGAAGTTCAAGATCCGGCACAATTCCGGTCGGATTCCGAGCAACAAGGCGAGGAATTTGAGGAAGCACGGAGCGTCCAGGATTATAGGAATCCAGGAGCGGAAAGTGTCGTGTCGGAAGGGACTTACGAGCCGAGGGCTGCACGTAAGCAGTGTAAGGGGGCTTGTGAGGAAGGGAATGGACGAGATGTGAACGTACGGACCAGTGCGGGGGACGTAGAGCGACAGGAAGAGCGGCTTATTGATCGGGATCAAGGATCGCTGTCACAGTGGAAGCGGACGGGTGACCCGAATTCACTTGGAACGCAGGGGTTAGTGACCGGGAGCCAGGAAGTGTGTCAGGTGTCGGCACAAGCGGAAGACGTGAACGGCGAAAGAAGCGCAGCGGGCGTGGAAGCTGATACAACTGGGGTCATCGATCGTTTGTCAGGTACCGATAGTAGCCATCTGTCGGAGGCGGGAGGCTTGAGAGGAAGAAACCCGCGTGAAGGCCTACGACTAAGAGCGTTCAGTACTCCGCAGGAAGCGACAACCGTGAAACACGGACGAAGCGGGTTCAGCGTCGGAGGATCCTCGAGCCGACAGTCTCTGGAGGATCCCGAGCTAGATTGGGATCCGTTTTTGGAAGAAGAGGAGGACATGGCGGACCGCCCAATGTTCCACTACAAGGAGCCCGAAAAGTTCCGGGGCACGCCCAAAGAGAACGCAATTGAGTGGATAGACCGATTTGAAAGGATCGGCCGCCATAATCGTTGGTCAAATAACGATCTAGCAAGGGCTATCGACGTCTCGCTCGAGGGTACTGCGTACAAATGGATTGTAGGCCTTGAGGCAAGAGACGCCCGACCGGATAACTGGGAGGACCGGAATATTCGCGTAGCCGCGACGGATGACGAACCGGAGCACTACAGAGAGGTGAGAGGGCTCAAGACGCTGTTCCTCAAGCAATTCGTGGCGGTAAATCTGAAGCGGCAAACGGAAAGGAAGCTGCGGATGAGAGTCTAAGGGATGGACGAGGATGTCACGGAGTACTACCATGATGTCATGGACATGTTCCGCATTGTGCAGCCAGACATGGCTGAAGAGGTGCGCATTGATCACCTGTTCAAGGAGCTGAGTCCAGCCCTGTACGAGAGGCTTTACGTGTTGGGGATCAAGACGTGTGATGATTTCCTGGAGGAGGCCAGACTGCACGTGGATGCCGTAGAACAGCCTATGAAAGAGGCTATGAGGATAGGCGTAGAGAGCGTGAGAAGCCTGCTGTCGGAGCAGTAGGCCTTGATCAAATGCAAGACCTACAGCATCAGATCCAGGAGTTTCGGAACGAGCTAGCCCGGGCAAGGGATCCTTCGAAGAAAAAGGAGAAAGAAGGTGGAAAAGGTGATTGGAACAAGAAGCCGAAAAAGAAGAATCCGATTCGCTGATTTAATTGCGATGAAGAAGGGCATATCGCGAGAAACTGTCAGAAGGAAAAGAAGAAGGAGAGTAAAGCGAAACCCAAGAAACCCGAGGGGGAGGATCCTAAGGCGGCCTGCGCGGTGATTGACGGAGACCAGACTGCTAGAACGACCAATGGTGATCGTCAGCCAACTAAAGAAATTTGGATTGGTGGACGGCCGGGTCGACACGGGAGCGATAATTTCAGTTATTTCACCATCATTGGCGAGTAAATTGAAATTGAAAATAGTCCCGTGGGAAGGTCCGATGGTCGTGACGGCTGATGGACAGCCGATGAGCCCGATTGGAAAAGTTTCCCTCACGGTCACGAATAAAAACGCGTCCGTGGAGGGTGAAGCGCTGGTTCTGAAGACATTTGGGCCGGAATTTATCATGGGTAGGAACTTACTGAAGGGTTTCCGAGAGCTGAATATTTGCTTTAGTGATCCGCCAATAGTGGAACTCGGAGCCATCCATATGGAAGCAAGCAGTGGGAAAGATGCCGTTAGAAAAGTGACAGCGACGGTGCGTGTGACGGTGACGAAGAGAAGTGCGGTGCCAGTGAAAGTATCGATCCCTGAGTCGGAAGGGAGTGACACGATTATGCTACTCAGACCGTCGAAGAAACTGCTGCAGAATAGTGGACTTTCGGCGGGTCACGCGTTGATTGACTGCTCGAAGACGGAGGCGTGGGTCCACGTGATGAACGTTGATCATGCGGATCATGTGATCCCAACGGGTACGGCAGCACCGATTAAGCAGCTGCCAAGGAGACGTGCTTGAAGGGAGCGGGAACTGATTAAGGATGAAGTCAACAAGATGCTTAAGCAGGGAGTTATAGAGCCTGCTCAAAGCCCGTGGTCATCGCCCATTGTCCTAGTGAAGAAAAAGGACGGGAAGTCGCGATTCTGCATTGACTACAGACGGCTGAACGAAGTGACAACAAAGGATGTTTACCCACTCCCGCGCATAGACGATGCACTATCCAAGCTGGAGGGAGCGACTCTGTGTAGTGTTGTAGACCTTTAGATTGGATACTGGCAGGTGCCAGTTGCGGAAGCGGATAGGACAAAGACAGCTTTCGTCACACCGGATGGCCTCTACCAGTTCCGCGTGATGACGTTTAGATTATGCTCAGCTCCGAGCACATTCCAGCGGCTGATGGACATGGTATTTGCAGGATTGAAGTGGACCGATTGCCTGGTCTACATGGATGATGTAGTCATCTTTGGGAGGGATGCGGAAGAGCATTTGGAAAGACTGGGAAAAGTCTTGTCTTGCTTCCGGAAGGCTAATTTGCAGCTGAAGATGAAAAAATGTGCCTTGCCATTGTATGGACTGTAAAGAAGTTTCGGCCGTACATTTGGGGTATAAAAGTCGTGGTGAAAACCGATCACCATGCCTTATGTTGGCTGATGACCAAGCAAGAGCTAAGTGGGCGATTGGAGAGGTGGAGTTTGTCGTTGCAAGAGTACGACATTGCCATCTGCTACAAGAAAGGAAGTTTACAGGAAGACGCGGATGCCCTATCGCGTTACCCTATACAAGAAGGGGGTGAGGGGGCACAAGCGGTGGCCATCCCAGTCACTGCCATAGGCCTGGATACGCGGTCTTGGGCTGATGGTCAAGACCGGGTGAAGCAGTGGCGATGGATCAAGCAGGTGATGAGCAAGAACGGCACCACGCAGTACGGGAATTTCATGATGAAGGAGGGCTTACTGTACCTGAGGACAATCAGGTTCGGTCAAGAATTTGACCGCCGATGTGTGCCACCGGAGTGGCGGAAGGAAGCGTTGTCATGGGTTCATGACGAACCCACTGCAGGACATCTAGGGCAAGGAAAGACCCTGGAGAAAGCGAGACTAACATTTTATTGGCCCAAAATAGACAGCGCGGTTACCCGCTAAGTCCAAAGCTGCAAAAGTTGCCAGACGCGGAAGCCGGATCAAGGAAAACCGAAGGGGCTGATGGAGATCACACAGGTGGGAGGACCATTCAAGTGGATCGGCATTGATGTCCTTGGCCCGTTCCCACGATCCCGTAGTGGTAATACAAACATTGTGGTGGCGGTTGACTACCTTACAAAATGGGTGGAGGCCAGGGCGTTGTCGGATGCCAAGACCCGGCAAATACCGAACTTCTTTGTCGAGGATGTTGTGCTTCGACACGGATTTCCACGGGAACTGACCTCGGACCAGGGGAAGTATTTTACCGCCGAGGTAACCCGTGAAGTGTTGGCACTGCTGCGACTGTCACATCGCATGACGGTGCCCTACCATCAGCAAGCGAACGGCCTTGTGGAAAGGCAAAACAAGACGCTAGCAACAATGCTCGCGATGTACGTGGACGAAAGCCACGAGGATTGGGACGAATTCCTCGGGTTCGTGATATTGGCCTACAACACTGCGCGACAAGAAAGTAACCAACCATACACCGTTCATGATCGTGTATGGGAGAGAAGCAGTGATTCCGACGGATCTGCTGGTGGCGACGGGGCCAAGCCAGCCAAAACTCGTCAATGCGGAAGATCTGATGAAGGCAATGATGAAGCTGAGAGAAGACGTAAAGGGCAGGCTGGCCATGGTACAGCAACGGCAGAAGACGCAATATGATGCCAGAGTGATAGTGGCACCAGTGTACGAACCCGGAGACCTAGTGTTAATCTTTCGTCCTCAGCGAAAGAAGGGGCTCGCGGAAAAGTTGCTGCATCAATACATGGGGCCTTACTAAGTGATAAGACAGGTTACTGAACTGAACTACGAACTTCGTAAACCAAGTGGGAAAAAGACTATTGTGGTACATGTGTCGCAAATGAAGAAGTTTGTAGTGGAACCGGACGAGGAGTCAGATACCGACAAAGAAAGTGAGTTGGATATCGAGCAAACCGACATCGTCTTGGATATCGAGAGTGCCGACACCGACTCGGGTGTCGCGCGTGCTAACACCGGCTTGGAAGAAGCACGTGCCGATACTGGAGCGGTCTGGGCCACGTGCCGAGGCCGACACGGTTGTGACACCTGAAACCGACACTGAAGTGACACCCCACACCACCTCTACTGGAGCAGCTGTGGAGCTGCTAGCCAGAGGAAGAAAGGGGATAGTGAAGCGCCGCCAGTTGGAGCCGATTGCCGAAATGGACGAAGGCCTACAAGGCGGAGGAGATTCCGCGACTCATTAAGTGGCAGAATCGCTGACGGGTCGTCCAACCAGGAAGAAACGGGCTCCCGGATGGATGAAGAATATGCTGTTATTCACATTGGTCTGTGTCGTTGGCCAAATGGTTCAAGCGAATGAAATGAGAGGAAAGTTCGTTGGGACCGAGGGAGCGGTGTTCCATCCGGAAGGTACGTTGGCACTGGGTGATTCGGAATGGGTTGTCATCTAAGACGAGCCCACCAAGCGGGTAGAGTAAGTAATTAAACTTGTTACCGCTTGGGTAGACGATATGTCGCGTTCCTTCGACAAAGCAGTGACAGGGAATTTCCCTATGGAGGTCAAACCCTTTTTGGAAGGTCCTGCGCTTGACTTGGCTGAAATCAAGGTAAGAGCGGAACGCCGGAGGCGGTAATTCTGGGAGTTGGAACGAGCTCTGAGAGGCGATGGAACCCGGTGGAGGCGTGGATTGATCGATGGAGGTGGCCAGCTGCTTAACTCGCCTTTCGGAACCACTACGACGAAGGACTTGGAAGCAGTGAACTCTAGGCCTGAGTCATTTGACAAGAAGGGTCTGGAGGTGGTGCACCTCCTCCAGGAACAAGCGACCTTGTTAAATGGGACTATGGGGCACCTGGCCGAGCATGAGTCCGAGATCAGTGCTCTCATGGCGGTAACTGGTCAGATGCGGCGGGAGCAGGCACAGCTGAAGAAAGTCTTCAATGATAGCTGGAGTCTCCTCGCCCGAGAGCTACTCTTCGTACAGAAGGTAACGAGGTCTGTGGAGAGGGCAAATAGAGCGCTAGATTGGGCGGCTGAAGTCCTACACGGGTGCCAGACTGGCCTAGCTGATGCAGCCATAGGGAGACTATCACCACTCCTGTGTCCTCCGAATGTACTGGCTCAAGCGCTAGATTCAGTTCCACAAGCCTTGCCTCAAGGCTGGGGACTGACACCAGTATTACAAGGAGGAAATGGCTGGAGAGCGTACCAGGAGGCCAGGGTGGAAGCGGCGCTTGTAAGCGGCAACATTCGGTTGTTTATTCATCTGCCGGTATTCGAATTCAATTATGCCTTGCAGATTTACAGCGTGTTTCCCATGCCGGTAGCAACTAGCAAAGAAGAGTTAGTATCCAATTCATACGCGGGATTGGCTCCATACTTGGGAGTATCACCAGATCGACAGCTGTTCGTTGAGTTCAACGTAGACGAGGCTCGGAAATGCAAAAAATTTACACAAGAAATTAAATAGCTACCGCAATTATTTCTAATCCTAGTCAGCCTATGTCCCGACTAAGATATCTATCTAACTGAAGGTCCACTGACCTGGGCCTCTTTCACGACGACACTGTGAAACCAATCCCGATACCTGTGCCCATTGAGGTGATGAGTCTCAATGCCTCTTAACTTAACTAGACAATGTCAGCACTCGAAACGTTGCCTATCCGTTCCAAGCCCGATACACTGTGTCTGGGATCGGCCCAGCACTATTTAAGTGAATGATTGACTTACGGTTTGCGAATCCATTTCACCAAGCAGGAACAACCCGGGCAGCGTGGGCACCTGGGCAGCGTGGGCACCTGGGCAGCGTGGGTACCTGGACAGCATGGGCAATGTAGGCAGCTGGGCAGAGCGGGCAGCTGGGCAGTTTCACCAAAAGTAAAAAAAAAATTTCACACACCACACGCAGAGTCACTAGAAGTTTCAAAAAAAAATTTCACACACCACACGCAGAGTAACGAAACCATCTACGAAGCAGCACGGCGTGCTCTAAGTGACCACTTCACACCCAGAGTGAACACGGACTTTGAAATGTTCACGTTTCGACAATCAAGACAGCTAGATGGTGAGTCTTTTGATGCATTTCACACGCGACTCCAACAGTCAGCAAAAAACTGTGGTTTCACAGACAAAGACAGGGAAATCAAGGCCAAATTGACAATAGGCTGCACCTTAACCGAGCTCAGACGGAAGATAATGGAAAAGCCAGCAATGACACTGGACGGTGTACTGAACAAGGCAAGAGCCCTAGAGGCAGCAGCCACACAGGCAAACAAAATGGAAAGAGAAACTTCCAACTTCAAACAAAAGTCCTACCATCCTGCAAAACAAAAGGAACGAGCAAACGTAACAATCGTCGAAAATTCCAACTCCGAGTCTGAGGATGATAACACTTTTCAAATCACGACCAAGGGTCTTCAAAACGCCCGGTACAAAGTAGCTGTGAACAACGTCAATATTCCAGTCATCACGGATTCTGGCTCTACAGTGACTCTCGTAGACCGAACAGCCTACCGCCGCCTAGGAAAACCCAAGTTGGCGCAACATCCGTTAAGATATACACGTACAATTTTCGGATAAGACTGTTATCCCCACATCCTGCTGAAGGATTTCTCTCCTATAGTATCTAACAAAGGTTGATTCGGATGCCCAACTTGCCGTTTTCAAAATTGAGTCTGTTGGTGCGCCTTTCTTTGCCACTTTCGAAGCGGAGGCTCCTCGGGTGGAATGAGTGGAGTAGATCGACGTGTCTACTGACTGTCTTTTTGATCCAATGACCAATCGTCGACCCTTTCACTTGACTATGTGGTTTGACCGAGCCCACAAACAGGTTTGCACTCTCCCCTGGCTTACGTAAAGGGAGTGTTGCTTTCCAATAATCTTCCGTTGTTGCAACCGGACATATCTTGACGTCTTGTAAGCGGATTATATTCCGAGAGAGAAGTGGTCCGGCATTCTGCGATTTCCTCAGCCTAGATAAGTTGAACTGAAGACCACTATCTGAAAAACCAACGACGCCGAATCGATCGCGGCCAGTTCTGAAACTCGAAACATCGTTACCAAGGCCAAAAGCATAGCTGTCTTACGTGATAGTCGGATCAGCGATAGTTCCTTGTTGGGCGGAGCGGACTTAAAGAATTTTAATACTAGATCAACATCCCATGTACCCGCATACTTTGGCTTTGGTGGGTTGGAATTAAAAATTCCTTTCATAAGTTTAAGAACAGTCGGTTGTTTTCCTTAATCTTGCCCGTTCACCTGCGGCAGAGTAACCGATAGCATAGACCGATAGACATTAATGGTACTGTAAGCTTTCCCGTTTTGAAAAGAATCGGACAAAAAGGTAATTACGTTGATTAGAGAGCCATGCCAGGGATGGTGACCATTCCTATTGCACCAATCTGTCTACTGGTTCCAGGCGGCTTCGTAGCCAGTGTATGTGGCTGGTCAGTTGCTGGCCAGTATAAGGTCGATAGCTTGGTCCGGAATTCCATCGCTTCTGAAGCGACTCCTGATAATCTCCATGCGATTAAGCACAGAGCGTTGGATGTCAGTAGTGGGTGAGCTTCCCCGTTCGCATCCAACAGCAGGTCTTCGTGGTAGGGAAGGATCCTCGGTATATCGACTGTCGTCTCCAGGAGCAACGGGAACCAGGGTTGGCTGGGCCAATACGGGCAAACTAGTGTCAACTGGGCCTGGTCTTGGTGCATCTTCCGGATGCAGTTCCCTATCAGATTGAATGGTGGGAATCCATATCCCTTGATGTACTTCCAATTGAGTGAGAAGGCAGCTATCATCCATGCTGCTGGGTCAGGGTGCCAGCAGACAAACTCCGGCAACTGAGCGTTCATCTGCAACGCAAATAGATCTGGGTGCCAGCGCTCCCAGATCTTTTGAAAAATCTGACAATTTAGATGCCAGTCCCCCCTGTCCTGGAACGATCTCCTGGATTATATATCTGCCACGACATTAAGAACCCCGGGTAGATATTTTGCTTCTAAAATGATGTTTCACAATTTGCTCCATTTGCCGATTTTTAGCGCTATTTCTAAGAGATAAGGCGATCTTGTGCCCCCGCTTTTATTAATGTGAGCTACCGCTGTCGTATTGTCAATATTAAGCCTGATGGCGCAATTCCGAGAAGCGCTTGCAAAATATTGTAGTGTCAAGAAAGCTGCCAACAATTCTAGTTCATTGATATGGCGCCCGGTATCTTGATTGGACCATTTCCCTCCTGTGCTACAATAGTTGTCCGTCGCGCCCCAACCGGTCATGGATGCGTCCGAAAAGAGCAAGTCTGGGTCTGCGGTTAAAAAAGATTTCCCGAATGACTGATCTAAATGTCGAACCCACCAGTTCAAGTCTGCCCTTGCTTCCTCCGACAATGTTGTTTTTACGACTAAATTTCCCCCTGCCATCTTTTAGTGGTTAATGTACAAATTCTGAATACTTCGTAGATTAGCTTGAGCAAACGGGACCGCCGCTGTGGCCCAATTGAAGTTACCTAATAACGAGGCCAGATCCCAGAGAGCCAACTCTCGGCTGGACAGAAGTCTTTTACAGGCTTGCATAATCGCCTCTTTTTTTACCTGTGGTCAGATCCAGAGTCGAATGAACTGTGTCTATAATCAGCCCCAAAAATTCTATGCTTTGGGTGGGAACGGTTTCCGATTTTTGTTCCTTTACCCCGGCTTCTTCTAGCGTTGATGTGTCTACTGCGACATCTCTAGTCAAAACGTCCCGATCCGAATTCATGATGAGGATGTCATCAAGATAAATCACCAACCTGATTCCTTTCTTCCTCAAAAAGGCCACTACAGGTTTTAAAAGTTTAGTAAATATTCGCGGTGCGGAAGATAACCCAAATGGAAGACAGGTGAACTGATAGATCTTCCCTTTCCATGCGAATAGCAAAAAAACGGCGGTGGGACTGGTGCATCAACACTGTTAAGTACGCGTCAGTGAGGTCTATTTTAGCTAACCAATCGTTCGCTTGAACAATGCTTTTAACTGTTGGTAAGCCTTCCATTTTGAAATGGTTATACACGACAAAGTTATTCAGAGCTTTAAGGTTAATCACTGGACGAAAGCCTCCTGATTTTTTAGGGATTGTAAAAATACTACTGATAAGCCCTATCTCCTGAGCTTCTTCGATCTCCCGTTTCCCCAAAAGAGTGCTGATTTCGAATTCGATAATCTCTATTTGCAAGTTGCCTGTCACTTTATTGGGAGGGGGACCTTTGCGTAGGTGTGGACATAAATTCAATTTGAAGGCCATAAGAGACAATATTCAGCACCCACGGGTCCTTTGAGAACCGGTGCCATGCTGAAGCAAACGAACCCAGCCTTCTCCCTACTGGGGTGGGCGTTTTATCGACTGGTGAATTAATTTTAAGAGGAGGAGAGACATAACTGCTTTGATGTGAGAATCCTGGATTTTTGTTGCCGTAACCCTTGTCGAATTGGTTGCGGTAAGGGTGACGATCCTTCCTGTGATCATGCCATCCTCCTCTCGACTCGCGCATATGGCGATTGTTGGATGATCCGCCATTTCTGTTCACCGCGTTCAACTTAGCTTCGTCGTCTGCCGATCTCACCATGGCTTTTAGGAAGTAGCGTTCAAATAGTTGATTAGACTCCGATAAATTAAAATTTTCCTGGTCTTCCACGAGGGATTCCATCTTCGGATCTGTCTGACGGATGATGTTTCGTCGTCTAGACTTCGTGATGTGGTTGTATGCCACTCCCCACAGCTGCAGGGCCGTCTCCAGCGCTTCTTTACGGTCGGGATCGGTCATGCGGGTACCGAGATATAGTAGGGGTCTACCAATGTCTAAAATTTTGAACTGTAGAGCTAGGAGAACTTTTTCACGTTGATCTATGTTAAGTTAAGATGCTGAAGAGTTCTTCAAGGACGTCAGCCTTCGAAAAAGGTATCATCCAAAGCCGGACAATGCATATTTAGAGCTAACTGATAAATCATACTTGTTCCGAAGAAGTTTCACTTTTGCTAGTTGCAGGCCTCTTGCCATAACTATTTTGGCTAACTTAGCTTGATGACGGAGTACCTTACAGGAAATGACCGTAGGGGGCTTCTCTGCCTCCGTCTTCTTCTTCTTCTTCTTCTTAATCTTTCTTCTTCTTGGCTGTCGAGCTATGAGACTCGTCAGATGAGCTTGTCGAAGCTGACTCGGATGTACTGCTGTCACTGCTGTCACTTGATGGAAATCCCGATCTCTTCCTTTTCTTCGGGGATTCACTAATCTTTTTATCTGGAAACTCCTCCTGATTGAGGCCCAAATCTATTTCGGTGTCGTCTGGTGGGCGTTGCGAGCCCTGCAAATCATTACCACCATCGCCCGAACTTGACATCTTAACGGTACTAGAGCTTAAAAAGGTCTGAGGCTTATGGTACCAGAGGGTCTTTTGACATTGGTTTTGTGGCTTTGAATAGCTAATAGAGTGTAGGTCAACACCGCTAGAAGGCGAACGAATTTATGTAATACAACTCAAAAGAACCACTGCCCCTTAAAGGTGCTTTACAGGTTCAAATCTCACACAATTGTCACACTGTTGCAGGAACGGCCTATATCTGTCCAGGGGACGGGGGAAATCTGTAAGCGGAAAAATGGCTTTCAAACTGGGCTTGATGCACATGACCAACGCAATGACGGTCTGAAAAGACACCAGCAGTGCTCTCAAAGTAAAGACAAAGTTCCCCAGGTTGTTCAAGGGAATTGGAAAGCTGAAAGATTTCTCCGTCAAAAACTCCACATCGACAGATCCGTCAAGCCGGTAGCCAACACTCGTCGTCGAATCCCCTCCATCTCCGAGTTCCCGTCGAAAAGGAACTCAAACACTTAGTTGAAATGGACATCATTGAGCCAGTTGGCGGCCCAACACCGTGAATCTCTCCTACCGTTGTCACCACGAAGCCGCACGACAACACCAAAGTAAGAATCTGCGTCTACATGACAGAAGCTAACAAAGCCATTGAAAGGGAGCGTCATGTCACACCCACGCTTGATGACATTTTATCTGACCTAGATGGAGCAGTGATGTTCTCGGCTTTGGACCTGGCTCACGGCTACCATCAACTGGAGCTGGACGAAGAAAGCCGATTCATCACAACCTTTTCTACTCACGTGGGGCTCTGGCGGTACAAACGTCTTTTCTTCGGAGTAAATTCAGCGGCGGAGTTGTGCCAAACTGCCATTCGTCAGACTCTCACTGGCTTAGATGGTGCCATCAACGTCAGTGACGATATCCTTGTTTGGGGAAAGAACACAGAGGAACACGACCGCCGCCTCAACGCAGTGCTATCAAAGCTAAATCATGTGAACATCACTTTAAACGAAGCAAAGTGTCGATTCCGCCAAGCTAAAATCAAGTTCTATGGATTCATTTTCTCACGGGAGGGCATTCAAGCAGATCCTGAAAAAATAGCGGCAGTGATCTCCCTCAACACTCCTGAATCATGCGACGCAGTGAGAAGCTTCCTCAGCATGGCAAATTACGTGCGGCGATTTATACCCGGCTTTGCTGACGTCACAGCACCCCTACGGGAACTAACAAAAAAAGACGCAACCTTCCAATGGACGGCCGATTGTAAGGCATCCGTCAACTCCATCAAAGAACTATTGGCCAACGAGCCAGTCCTGGCGTGCTTCAACACAAATATCCCGTCCGAAATCCTAGTCGATGCAAGCCCGGTTGGATTAGCCGCAATATTGACTCAACGGTATGGAGACAACGATTTCCGCATCATCGCGTTTGCAAGCAAGTCGCTAAGTGCCGTTGTGGCACTCCCAACTCGAACGAGAAACACTCGCGATACTCTGGGGTTGCCCATACTTTCATATTTATATTTTTGGAAAACCGGTGACAGTACTCAGTAATCACAAACCGTTAATCTCCATCTTCAATGGCGTGTCGCATCGCAACACGAGATTGGAAAGATGGAGCCTCAAAGTAGCTCCATACAACACGACCATCAAGCATATTTCGGGTGCAACAAACCCAGCTGACTACCTGTCGCGCCCTCCGATCGCCGTCACTCATGACGCGATTGCTACTAAAACGGCAGAACAACACGTCAACTTCCTCACAGCGTCTTTCATCCCGAAATCGATGACCATCCCCGAGGTCCAAGAAGCATCTGTAACTGATCCAGAAATTCAAGCAGTAATCAAGGCGGTGACATAACAAAACTGGACAAATTTGAAGACATCAACGTACTTCAAATGTCTTGATCAGCTAGCGGTAAGCACTGACGGAAAAACGCTTACAAAAAATAACAAGTTGTGCATCACTCGAGCGCTGCAGGCAAAAGCAATTCAATTGGCCCACCAAGGCCATCAAGGAGTGTCAAAAAAAGAACAAAGGAGCTGATTAGAAACAAAATCTGGTTTCCCATTATCAACAAAGCTGTGGAAATGGCAATCCTGAGGTGTCTTCCGTGTCAGGCATGCACCGCCTCTCACAAAAAGAAACCGGTGGTGATGTCTCCAATGCCGTCGGGCCCGTGGGTTAATCTCAGCATGGAATTTTACTCTCTCCCACCAGGTGAAGAGGTATTCGTCGTCATTGACGATTACTCCCGTTTTCCAGAAGTACACCATGTGAAATCCACGTCGGCCAGAAGTACAATCGCATGTCTCGAACGTCGGAATCCCAAATGTCATTCACGCTGACAATGGTCCGCCATTCAACGGATCAGAATTTGCAGAGTATATGAAGAAAATGGGAATTCGTCTGCGAAAAGTCACCCCGGTTTGGGCCCCAGTCAACGGAGAAGTTGAAAGGATCATGCAGCCCATCACCAAAATGATTCAAACCACCGGCGTGGAAGGAAAGAATTGAAAAGATGGCTTGGAACGCTTTCTCTTAAGCTACCGAGCCACACCACACACCGTTACGGGTTTCTCTCCAGCTAAACTCCTTTTCAACAGGGAACTTAAAACCCTATTGCCGGAAGTACCGTGGGAGAATGCAGATCATCTTGGTGACCATCATCGCCAGGCCCGCGTGAATGATAGCGAAGCCAAAAAAATTGCAGACTATGCCAACAGCAGTCGCTACCGGATACCATCTTCACTTCAAGTTGGCGACATGGTGCTCCTGCGCAATGACAAAAAATTGAAAAATAAAATGGCCCCAGCCTTCTTTCCCGAACCACTAACCATAGCTAAAAAGACTGGCAGCATGATCACAGCATCATCAACAAAAAAGTCGGTCACCAGAAATTCTTCTTTCTTTAAGCCTTTCCATGGCGGGGATCCCGTGTCTTTGGAAAGCGAGGTTGCTGGAGCCCCGCCGCCTACCGCCCTTCCACCTCACAATCCTACTCCGCCGGATGCTGCAGATGAAACATTCCATGGAATTGTGGCTGAGCTGCCGGTACCCCAAGGCGGAGACGACTTCAACGGGTGGCCGGAAGCAGAAATATTACTTCCAGCACCACATTAAAGGGAACCCTTTGATGCAGACAATTTCCCTCCTCTGCCATCCGACGAAGACGATGACGCGCCACAGACTCCGGCTGCACCAGAGCGTCGCGGATCACGGCCCAGGAGACGTCCGGATCCTCTTCACTACGTGGGGAAGGGCATACAAGGGAAAAAGCAAGACCGCAACAACTAACAAATTTAAATTATTTGTCGCATTTAACGTTGCTATCCCAACTCGCACCCTGTCAAATGTTATTCCCTATGTAATAGTAGACCCGCAGCCCACTAAAACCATCCCGAAATTCAGATAACCACAAACTGTAATTCCCACGTCATGCTATCATGTATTCCGTGTCATTTATCTAAAGTGGGGAGAAATGTAACATTCCCAAATATGGCAACGTCGCTCCGATAGCCGTTAGCTGAGCGCAGTTGAAATATAGCCATCCAGGAATAAACAAGGTCATCAAGTTATCTCCCCTCATCGTCTTTATTCTAGCGCTAGGTCCGAGCTCCACCCTTGAGTTAGGACGTTACAGAGAAGATATTCGAAACCACTCTTGTCAGACCGAATCAACCCTACTAGCACTCCGCCGTCACAGGGACATCCGTGAGATTTCCAGCACGTCCGGGCTGGAGATCCGTTTTGCCGTCGGAAAGATGTCACAGGGACTTCCTAATGTCCCCTCTTGGGGACGTCTGAATAATGATATCAAATGGATATCATTTTTCGGATATCTCTCGTCTGTCCCAACCTGAATCTCATCGGGATGTAAATTTATGGATATCCCTGTGACGTCCACATCACGTTCAATCAGGATATGAACCGGTAACGTACGGACTTATCCAGGACTTAAACCGGAATAACATTTCGGTTCAATTTGATTAAATTAAAAATTAATTAAGGCCTTGAAAAACTTGTTTATTATACACTGGCGGGCATTACATTGTAGAAATACACACAATAGAGGAAGATAGCAGCGCGTACAATCATGTCTTACGAACGCACTTTTCTGTAGTTTAAGACACCAAGGTGCGTTCGTAAACTATGGTTATACGATTATCTTACTCTATAGAAATAAATTCCAGCAGCATCAATCAATCAAATCCGCATGACAACAGGCCAGCACTGTTGTGCGGAGTCACGTGGTGATCCACTTACCACCATGCATGATACAAATTTTTGAGAGGTGAACGGAAACCAATTCTTTTCCGTTCACTGAACATCCTAAAAAGTGAATCATACATTATCAAGGCTTAAAAAAGATATATTTTAAGATACTTTACGAATTTTCAATTTGGCGGTTGATCAACGTGAACTGTCTCCCCTTCGGCTGGTGGTTCATCAATTTGATCGTTGCCAGGTGCAGCTGCCTCTTCTGATCTTACTTGTTCTGGGGATCTTTTCATTAAATTCTTTTGTTTCCCATTCCAGCTCACTCTGTTTGGCGTTCCTAAATTGAGGAACACCTTTTACGCCCTCTAAAGAAAGAAAACAAGATAACAACTATTGAAATTAACTTGAAAATTAAATAAACGAACCGAAGATTGCACGAGTAATTGGCGATTTGTCGAGACCGTGTTTGCGAATTCCATTACGCAATTTCCCTTCCCAATTACATCCAGCTCTCACTTTGAGAGAAAAATTTTAGTCCACGCCCGTTTAATTGCGTCTGACATAGATGATCCTCCAATGCCACGGATTAATGCGGTCTGAAATGAAAAATAAAAAATTAAACCATAAGCTTAACTTTTTCCAATCAAATTATTTTTAAGTTACCAGTTTAAAATACTTGTCTTTGTCGGCTAGGCTCTCCTCGAACGGCATGTAAAGTTTGTAAGGTTGTGTTGGTTCATGTAAAGTTTAACATATTTTTCTCAGCTATTGTACTAGTAGTCATCGTTATTCATGTTACTTACATACACATCTTGGTACTTTTGTTAGGTTTGAAGAAAACGGTACAATCTCATTGTATCATAAATCTGAAAAAGAGAAGATTCCCAGGACTGTTCTTGCTTGGAGCTGTATGTTGACAATGAACTCATCAATTTCTCGAGTTGATGGTAGACTGGACTCAACTAAATACAGCAATCTCCTAGAACAGCATGTGCTGCCATTGAGACAAAAGACTGCATCGAACATGATTCAATATGTTCATGACTGGTAAGTTACCAATTTCTAAATTACGTAATTGATGTGACGTTTCAGTACAAGATTGTTGTTCTTTATTCAGGTTTCCAGTCCATTATTCTACTGCCGTGAAAAAGTATTATATTGAACACAAAAATTGGTTGATTCTTCTCGACTGGCCAAGGTGTTTTGGTGACGTGATTTCTGTAGAATCATTTATTGGAAGGAGATGCTCAACGAGCTGACTGAAAAGAATGTTAAAGTTTTTAGTGAGCAGCGCTTATGGGAAGAAATTTACAAAGTTTGGCAGAAGGTATGCACTGAAGACTTTGTTCAACGTCGTCTAAACGATATTTCAGTCAGTCTTGAGCGAGTGGTCAAGAAAAATGGTGATTATGTTGACTAAGTATTCTGTTTCTTTTTACTCTCTTAACAGATAATACAAACTATCTGAAAGACTCAATGGTTCATTATTTAGGCCTACACAACAACTGGATTGTGTTACATAATGCTGTTACCATTTAGTCGCAAGAGATGAGGAATAGGTAGAAGAAATCTTTCTTTGTCTATTTCAATGTATTTTCATATCCAGTTCTTCATTAAGAAACAGTGAGATGACAAAAAAATTAATTGTGTTTATTACACAAACAGAGAATGCTTGATAAATAAATTAGACACACATAGTAAGTCGTACACAGAAGATTGAGGAATCGTTCGTGTAAATGACTCAATCAATCAAATAATTTTGTGTTAAAAAAGCTGGTTTTTTAGCATTTCGAGGCTGACGGTTTGTGATTGCAAATTACTCCTTTTCGTGAACTGCATTCACATTGCGTTTACCAGCGACGCCTTTTCAATTTTCTGGGAAGTTTTCTTTATTCGACAAGCGAGGCTTAGCCGCTCGTGTTCTCTTCGATTTCTCCTTTTCCATCTCCTTTTTTTTTATTTTTATAATCCGTTTCTAGTTGAGCCATTTCCTCGGGATCAGTTAACACGCGGCTTCTTCCAATACGGATTCTGCTCTTGTGTCTAGGACCATTTTGTATGACTTTTGGAATGGGCATAATTTCTGCTAAACGCACACGATTCGCCGTCATATTCGCTCTAAGGGGAGTTTCACATTTGGCCGATCTTGATTGACTTGTTCCATCTCCTCCTTCAACGGTTTCTCTATCACTATTTCCCAGTGGTTGCCGATTATCGACTTCTGTCGAAGCCACTGTGCTGCCTAAAACATAACAGTCACGAGTCAGAATGTTCCCTTCTTCCTTTGCAAAATCCATTTCATCATCTTCGTCCTCCGCCGTCTGAATTTTATTCGAACCTTCGATCTCTATGGACTGCTGTGGGGTCTGTATTTCATGACCAACTAGATCTTGTGCATTATTTTGTTGCGATGGAGCTAATAAACGAACGGTAAAAAATGTAGAAAAAGTTGCTTTAATTATTTAAAAAAATTTAAAAACTATAACAAAAACCAGAATAGGAAGTTTGTCTAGTACCTTGCAGATCAGTAATCAAAGCTGATGAGAAACGCGGGTCTTCCGGTTGTAACATTGTGAAAGGGTAGATCCCAGCTCTTTTGAAACCAGAAATTAAATTAGATGGAGTCATAGCCTTATGGAAAGGATCCCTTGATAATCCTGCTACTTCATGGATGGTGATTCGCTTGCCAGGATTATTGCGATACCATTCCATGTGAGCTGTCATAATATACTTTTTTAGCGCTGCAAACACCGACACATCCAACGGTTGTAGCTTATGGGAGGTGTGGGGAGGCAAAGTAATAAGCTCCATGCCGTAGTCTTTTGCTTTCTTAACAACTAGGTAATCCAAGTGAGCAGAGAAATTATCCCAAACGATTAGGACTGCATTTTCTTGGCTGCTTTGCACATAATGCTGTACATGATCTATGACATCAACCATGATGTTCCCATCAACCCAACCAGTTCCGTTTGCAAAAGCAATTGAACCAGGAACTGAGTTATTCATACTTTTTCGGTTGACATTCTTTAGCGGAAAGACATAAGCTGGAGGAATAAAACCTCCTGCAGCGTTTCCAAAGCATATCATAGAAACATTAGTTCCTCGTTCTGCACCGGTGGTTTGACGAACCTTAAAGAATTAAATTAATGAAATACCGACAAATACTTCGAAAAAATAACAGTTTACGGTATTTACCTGCTTAGTACCACGGATAGCTACAACGGATTCAGGGGCCATCACCGTTTGATTGCTAGTTTCATCAATATTAAATATTCGATGTGGTGGATACTGATGACGGGCAAAAATAGAAGCCAACTTCTGTTAATAAGCGTGAACAACTGGGTAGTTGAAGCCGGCAGCTCGAGCTTGACTTGTAGCTTCAGCTTTTCTTAGAGATAGGCAGTCGTTCCTCTTCATAAACGAAGTGAACCAATCTTCTCCAGCAGTATGATATTCATGCCACATTGCAGGACATTAAATTCCATTACCGAGCACAAAGCTGTAAACGAGCTTTCTCACTTCACTAGGAGTCAAGGAATAATTGCTCTGCATTGCAAGCTTCAGATATTCAACGAGCTCCTCCTCTTCTTCATATTTCAGGATTTGCCTGTGATGCACTTTATTCGATAAATAGTTATCAGGGATGGAGGCAAGATGTTTCACTTTTGAAAGTGAGTGAAAAGGGTAGTCTTAGAAATGCCATAACTTTCTGCTACTTTTCTATATGAAATCTTCTGCCATTTAAGATCGTGATGTAATTTCAACTGTCTGAGAGCACTAATCAATATTTCTCTTGGCATCTTTTCCTTTTTCCTGTGGTAGTTACGAACCATATTGAAACCTGTAATGTTCCAACACGTTTTCATTTTAGTATTTCAGTATTTCAGTATAGTTGAGTCAACAAAAGTGAAATCATAACTCACTAGTGTATAAATCCTGACTTTTACAAGTGAAGAATATATTGAACAATCCAGGTGTCATTCAGGGTGTCACTACAGTCTTTCGTCTACGTTGGCTTTTTGACTATTTTACTAGGGCCAGGGTTGTTACTAAACAGAAGTAAAAAAGTCACGTGTTTACAAGGGTGGAGTTATAGCCAGATAAACGACCACCCACCGACAAAAACAAGGGGAAAAGTTAAAAAATAAAGGCATCTAAACTTTTTTTATATTATCTCCACTGATACGTAACAGAATTCAAAGAAGACAGCACTTCTGAAAGAGAAATGAATTTCATTTTCATTAGTGCGTCTTTTAATCAAAATAATTCAGCCGTTGTAGAGAAAAATTTTGTTCCATTTTTACCCTGGCTCTGTTCCGTTTAACCCTAATTTTTGTTTTTTTTTTCATTTTTTCCTCTTGACATTTTATTAAATAACTATGAAAGAGTTGGACGAAAAAAAAAAATTACGGAATGTAAAACAATGCAAGGGAATCACTACTATACTTTTTTTTTCGTTTTTCTTGTAAAAAAAAATTTGGGAGCGTAAAAAAAAAATGTCCCAAATAGCCCCGGTCTCCCCTACACTTGTGGAAAAGGAGAGCAGAAGACGGATTTCAAAGATTCCAGATGACTTGTGGCAATAACCAGCAGAAGACTGAACAAGCACGAGAAAAACATTTTCCATGTAGGGCTGTGGAGCCCCTACGCAAACAGGATACCTTACAACATTGCATTGGTGATTCTAAATTTATAAATTTTTGAATTTTATTTCTAAAATTATTAAACGCGTTACGAACGGCTCACTCCCAAATTTTTCTGCATTTCCATTTGAGAATTATATGCAGACTTTGAAAAAACTAATAAGAAAGAGTGACAAGCCCTTACAACAGATAGCGAAGCGTTTGGTAGAGTTGGGAAATTTTGACTTTGCCAAAAACAAGAAGGAAGTGTCAGTTCACAATCGTGTTTTCCGTTTCGAGCATGACAAAGGCCCCTTACTGCCCGGTCTCCGCTTCCGTTCAATAATCCAGTACAGGGAATTGAGGGTGGGTCCATGGCATTTGACTTGTAAAATTCCGAATTCATGTATCTATCTGAAGGATATGACTGTCTTTTGCATAGAAAACATTATTAAAACAGAGAACAACTCTTTATTTATTGGTCGGCGATTCAATCAAACAAGTGATCTCTACTCTTATCCTATTAGATCTTCTTGTTACCACATCTATTCTGTAAGTCTTTTATCTGATCGCTTAGAGGCCTTGCCAATAGATTTGTTTCAAGTAAAAGCTGTTCAACTTCCTATTCCTTCACGAAATGGATCTTTTGCAGTATTTCCTTTGCATTTTGAAAATCACCATTAAGTTTAATGAATTAATGTAGTATTTTGTAAATTTTTTGAAACCTTTTTTAGCCTAAATTTGCAATTGTCGAGGAAATCACTGAAGATGTTGATGATGTTGACAAGTGGGTGGAAGTTGTATGTGAGAGTTGGTTTGATGGTGAATACTGTTTATTTCCTCCGAAAAGCAAAGAAAAATATATTACGACTTATGTAAAAACATGTCATCAACCAGACTCAAGTTGGGTCAAATATCCTGCAAAATTAATCAAAACATATGGTGAGAGAGTAAGTCCTTAATTATTTCATTGTCCTGTGTTTAAATCTTGTATTCATTTAGCATCTTACGATGAAGCAAGACAAAAACTCAATAAAGCAGTTAAGGGGGATGATCTGTGTACAACCGACGCAGATAAAAGGAAAAAAACCAGAAAATCGCGAATGTCAAAATTTTCCCGAGAAGATAAAAATGAAGATGATGACATGGCAATCAATCGTTCAAAGAAAACATCTTTTAAAAGAATTCGGCAATTCCCGGCTAGTGGCAGCGAAGACGAAATGGCGAATTCTCCTGTTCCGCCAAAACCACCAGCAATTGCATTAGCCAATACCAAGCTTTCCTCACAAAGTCAGATTACAGTCCTTTACTTTTTTTAATTCTCGTAAACTAATGTTGTATAAACGTAATTTAGGCAATCTACAATCTCAACGTTCTTGCATCAAAAGAACAAAAAGTTTGCCATCAAACAGTAAGAAGCCAACCAGAAATGAGAATGTGAGATGCTTTCCTGAAAAGCAAACAGGTTTGCGAGATACAACTAGCAAGCCAAATGACTCGTTTAAAGACGACAGCGACATACTTTCGTTTTCAGGTAAATAATTGAAATATTGATTCAAAAAAAATTTTTACGGTAATTTTGTACAGATCGAACTCATCATTTTTCCACCCGATATCGTCCTGTAAATTACGGGTATTCTGTTCCAGAATTTGGAGATGAAGGCGAATTTCAGTTAATGGACACTGATTTGAACCAGTCAAACAGTGAAAATCCAGCAAACACCAGAATTAATCATGCGAGACATGGATCTGAAAAGCATAGTTTGCAACCTAATACGTCCAGCAACAGCATTGACACAATTGAAGATGATGGTAATATTTCCAAAAATATTCAATTGCCGTTTTCAGGTGAATATTTAAAATACCAGCACTATCAATATTTATTTTTTTTTTACCCAAAATGTATCAATTTACAATTAATATTGTTTAGGCCAAGCTGTGCATTTTTCTACTAGACATCGTCCAGTAAATTACGGTTACTCTGTTCCATCATTAAGCGATGAAGAAGACTCTACGGACACTTGGACTTCTGCTATGGAACCTGAGAAAGCAAAAACCAAATCGTTTCATGAAAGTGACACCAATCATTCAGTTACTAAAGCAAAATTAGCGCTGTCATCAACAAGTATGGCAGGTAGGGCAATTTTCTTCAGATTTTTCGTATCAAATGGAATATAAATCTTTATACGGCACGATTTTCATTTTCTAGGGAAGTCAGATTCAGACAAAGGAAAGAGTTTGTTACCATCATCCAATAATAAACAGCAAAAAGTGCTTGGTCAGGATCCCAGTCAGCTGTTTCTCATCGTTTCCCCAATGACAAAGTGGCTTGTGAATCCCAACCCCATTATTCCCTTTACGACAATGACAACGCATCTCCGAGATCCGAGCCATATCATTCCCGGTACGACAATAACAAAGCGTCTGCTGTTTCTCGATCTCAAAACTCACTCAGAACCGTTAAATTTCGAAATAATGGTAGGTTATCTTTCTGGTATTTAAAAAAATAATTATCGCTGTATTAATGGCAATGCTAATGTTCTTTATTATTTTCAGAAACTTCGTCACAACTCTTACATCGAGGCATAGTCAAAGCAAACTTTGGAATCCAGGATAATCAGAAGTTAACAAGTGGATTATTTGAACGAATGAAGTGGATGGATTTGGCTCTTCAAAAGAAAATTTTAAATGATGAGCCAGAGCAAGATGGTTTTAATTTCGAAATCTTCCCTCTCACTTCAATGTTGGAATTTGAAGAAGTGAACGACCAGCTCAAGCCTTTTCATGCTCGAAAATCTTTAGTAAGTATAATATGTACTGAAAACTGTATTGAATTCATGTGTTCCTCATTATTTACATTTTTTTTCTAGAAAGAGAAACTTGCAGTAATTGGAAGAAAAAGTCCTGCAAGTGTAGTGAGGAAAATCCTAAAAAAGGTTCTGGATAAGGAGTTCGGCAAGCAATTTAGCTGGTACGGGCGAAGAGGAAATTGCAGCTTGGGATCCTCTCTTCTTGGAAAAATAATACTAGGTACGAGATAACAATTTTTTTACTTTTCTCCGCATAAACTAATACCAGAAATATACTTTTATACCAGAATCCGCTACTTCTAGTAAGACGTTACCCATAACAGAAACAGACGCCATTGACGCAGCAATGTCTTGGCTTCGCCATTTAAAGGATAAGAAGACTAACGCTAATTGAAACATCAGCCCTATCAACCGTGGTTTCCTCGATCAACCAAGAACATTACATTTTAATTATTTTAGTTATGAATTTAGGCGATTTCTTTATTCATTGTCTTTTCTTTTAATTAACACAACTAAATTGCAATTAGCGGTTTTCGTGTTGAATTTATTCTGTTTGTATTTATTGTAAGAAATACAGTTTCTCGGTTTTTATATGATATTTTAAAAATTATTTAGAAAGCACATTCACGTTAATATTAAATGAAAGTTAGAATTCAAAGCCCTAGCACGTCTAATTTACATCCAAAACGGTAAAAAATGCAACGTCCTTAGGACGTCTTTAAGATAACTTTTGGGTACTAAACGGGGCGGTCATAGGTAGAGCAAGAAGCCGTCCATGGGACATCCATAACGGACATCCATTGAATGTCCTTTGGACCGCACTGTGCTATATGGGTTGTTAATCACCACAAATCAATCCAACGTAGAATCTTTTCTCTATCGTACTTCTTGTGCAACTCCAAATGATGAAGAAGACATGGCAGTTCTTAGGTTAGCATGTTCATAATATTTTTGTTATGCCAATAAAATTTAGTTCATACTTACTTGTTACAGGGAGTCTGATGAAATTCAAGTTTGCATTGGCCGTGATGATGAAAACTTACCGAGAGAAACAAATAATTGTCTTGAGGGCATTCTATTAGTTTCACCATTACACAATCAGTGTGGTGTAATCTATGGTACTGATGATAATGAAAATAAACTGAAATGACTGAAAATAAACTGATTTGCATTCCGAACAAGCTTTCTTTTTTAGTATTTATATAACAAATTACCAAATCGAATTTTGACGTCCCTTGGATGTCGACATCCAGATTTTTTAGATACGTTTCCGTTTGGACATCCAATGTATATCATTTTATGATCCCTCCATCCAAAAGACAATTCGTGTCCTTTTCAGACAGCTCTGAGATGTCAGGCTAAGAATATTCAGATGACGTCCCATTAGTTACGTCAATCCAATGTCCATGTCCAAATGGCGTCGGAAAACGACGAACGTAAATCGGATATACCGACGTCTCTATGATATCCCTAAGACAAAGAGTGCTAGTAGGGAAGTCACCAACCAGAGCAGCAGACCACATTTCTGTCAAACAAGAAGACAGAGGTAGGGTTGCTCTGGGTTTCGGCAACCACATGAGTTTCCGCAACATGAAATATAATGTTTGGTACAAGATACAAACAACACAGTACAGTCGGCCATTCTTCACGTTGCACTTGCCTAAGCGAGGCAATGAAAGAATATCAGCCAATTTTACCTTTACTTTATTAGTTTTATTATTTTTATTTAACATCTTTCGTGTGTTTTAACATCTTTACATGTGAACATCGTCATTTGGATTGGATGAAGAGCAGTTCTGATTTATGAATAATCCCGTTCACGCCCACTGTCCTCCAGAATTTACCGCCCCCTCCTCCATTGCTTCATTACCGCCATCACGTCTTCCAGCAGTTGACATTTCACCCGCGCACGCCTTGCGCCAACATCCGCATGGGTCCCAATTGCCGGATGGTCGTCCTCCACGATGTCGGGTTCTATAATGGATACGATTCTGTTTACTTTCCACAACGTCATCACCCTCCAACCATCGGGAAGAACTTATATCAGCTGGGCAACCATTAAATCCTTTAAATTTTTGTTGTTTGTTTGCAATGTTAAATATTTGCTATTGTTGAAATGCTTGCAAAAATTTTAGAAAAATGAAGACTTAAACATAAATCGTTATGCATTATGTTATTAATGTGCAATAAACCATCCTTGAAAAAAATGAATCCACATAATGTATTTATTTCAATATTTATACAAGGTTAAGTATTAAAAAGAAATCCATTTCTTTTAACTACGCTTATAATAAATTTAAAAATGAACTATCCGGCAAATAGATAACTACTCCTTAATTTTTTTATTTTTCGTATTAAATGCTGGATTAAAAATAAAAATACGTTCAAGGAAAAAATTTGAACACGGTTAAGTTCTCCCCTTTTGGAAACAGACTAATAATGAAACTTAGCGATCGGCCCCAATTAACTCTAATCGAGTTAACCGCACCGATAAAGTGCATTTGGGGCTGAATTGAGGTGCCACTTTTTCAGTCGGGAAAAATTTGAGGTTAACCCGTTGCCCCAACGCAATTTTAACACTGAGTCCACCACTCAATCAGGCCAAAATTGGGGGTTTTGGGGGTTTACGATTTTCGGAAAAGGGTGACGAAGGCATCGCAGCCAGTCCCCGTATAAACCATTTTGTGCGGAATTTTGCGGAAAACACAATGGTGAAATCCGCAATGTTGTAGCTAGCATAGTTTTTAAATTATTTAATAAAAACTAAGGGACCCCCCAGAAATTGTAGTGTTTTTTCTGATTTTTGACATCAGTTTTCGGGCAAACCAGACCTTTAAAAAAAAATCTAATTTTTTAGAATGAAAGATTTTGCCCCCTCCAGAGACATCTCGCCCCGTTTTTATTTTAAACGGTTATTAGCAGAGATATTGGCAAATGAAAATCTTGAAAATTTTTCTTCATTTTCTGAAGATTTTCGCCATTGACAGACGTCATTTCGCCACGCCATCTAGCGGCCGATTTTGGAAACAGCAAGGGAGATCTTTTCTTCTCGCCATTACTTTTTTTCAAACTCCAACTATCGATACCTAACCAAACCCAGCTGTAGTACATCGATACCATTCTTTTCTCAATCATTCCGCGCAGTCACTGTCTAAACAACAACAACAAGGTTGAAATGTCCTCGCAAGAAGATTATTCTGATTTTGAACATGAACCAGAAAATGGGGAAAAGTTAGATGACGAGTGCTGTGAACGTTATGCAGCTGTCATCTGGAGTTCTCCCAAGTTCGTTGAGAACGACTATAACTGTGTTGACATTAGGAAAATTTCGAAAGACATGCTGTTGAATGGAGAGCTCCACGGCCCAATTGTTGTAAAAGTAAACATCAATGTTGGCTGTTTACAAGCAGTGACTACAGAAACATACATTGGAAGAGTATTTGCTACTGGAGGTATGAAATATGCATATGTTATCCCATGTCAATCGTTAACATTTTTATTCTTGTGTCAAATAGATGATAAAAAAATCCTGAAATCCCTTCTTGAGGCAGAAATTAGAAGGATGAAAACACAAGACAAGGCTAACACTGAAATGTATTAGCAACTTAATACACACCAAGAAATGAAATTGTTGTTTTATAATATTTGAATTATCGTCTTTAGTAGTTGCCAAAGTCTGTGACCTTCATTTCCTGAATCGTTTTGAGGGGGCTTGGGTGTCAAGAGGCGACACACTTCACGATATTCAGTAGTAATGCGATGGCGATCCTATTGGAATTTAATGTTTTGAAATTCAGTTCATGTTGTGTTCCATAGCTCAATTTCAGAATTACCTTGTAGTGGGTTTCTTGGCTGACTTGGCAGAGCCGGGCGCATGTGACGGAAGTCAAATGGATAGATTTCTGAGAGGATTTGCTACGGGAGCTTTACTGGAATGTCGTGTACGGATGCCGGATTTCATATTTTCACCTTTCATTCGAACTAATTAAGAAATGTATATTAATGGGACGTAATTGTTTTATGAAATAAGATTTTTCCGGTAATGTAAACTGATCATGTCGAGTTGGTGCTTGAAAGTTTACAAGATCCATGGAAGTTGGTCCCACTGGGACAACCGATAATTTTTCTTTTGGTTTTTTCTTCCGTTTCTTACCCTTACCCTTTCATTTCCTTTGTTTCACGTTACCCATCCTGTGACTTTACACTTGACCAAAAGCTAAGCTAAAGAGGGATGGTAATAAAAACCAAAAGTAAAGTTAGTTGCCAGGCATGCTTATCCAAGTGGAGTAGAGAAATGGCAGGCCTCTCGTGTAAATGTAAATCAGCAGTTTGCGATAGTTGCAATAATTGCAGACGGTGTAATTGTGAGTGTCAAGATGCAGTACAAAGTGATGTGCCGTCTTCAAGTAAACGGCGAAGAAATGAAGTCCAACTGGGGCAGCATAGACAGGTGTGTGAAAATGTGAATACCGGCACAGATTTTTCCAAAAATCCGCGCGGCATGTACACAGCATTAGGTATGGATCCAAATTCTCCAATTATACGGCATTTGCCTGCTAAGGCAAAGCGTTATTGTGTAACCACATGGATGGATAACTCACCACAAGCTAAATCCATGAAAACGAGAGTATTCCAAGTTTACAAAGAAATGTTTACTTTCATTTCCAATATTTTGTGTGGCGAAGCAGCAGAAATTTCCTTGGCGGCAACTGTAAAAGAATTCAGAGAGAAAGGAGTTACAAAAAAGTCAAGTAAATCCGTGTCGCATGTCATGATTAAGACTATGTCATCAGCAGTAAAAAAAAACAGTAGAATTGCGGACAACCAGAGCTTTGCTTTGCTCTTCACTGACACGGGCGGAAGTAAAAAAATGTGTGACAAGAATGGAAATGTGACTATAAGTAAAGACGGATTCCGAAAGGGGAAGTGCGATATGCAAGAACTGTTATCCGGGAAGACACTTACACCCACGCTACGAAGTGTTCGCCGCTTTCGATCTGTCGCTGTTGACTCGGCCATCACTTTCATACTCTCTTCCGAAAATGTTTCCTTCTTTTCATGGGGAACGAAACGTTGGAAAGTAGATGGAGTTGAAAAAATTTTTCCCGCTGTATCTCGAAAAACCACAAGAGCAAACATGTATTGCAAATACATCGCAACGCAAGAAATTACTGAAGTGAACAAGGTTAAACGTTCAAGTTTTTTTATGATCGCAGATACCCTTACTCATTCTGATGCAATATTGAGACGAGCTGTAGATTATGTTACTGGGTTTTTGGTGAATGACAGCTTTGCCATAATAGAGAAGCTCATCACCCATTTCAGTGGTAGCGCTACAGAACGACAGCGTCTTTTGGTTGAAATGGAAGTTTTCAAACGCTACTTGACATATGGCTTCAACAATGGTGTTGTCGAAAAGATACCGTGTACTGCTCATGACATACGTTATGGTCTCGGCGAGGATCGAACGGCACCTGAAAACCTTTGTGATTCTTGTCGTAATCTTTTCTGTTGCTTCCATTACCTAAAAAGAAAAATTTACGGTTCCGGATTTGACGCAGCACAATCAGCTATAAAGGCTTTGATCGGCTGCGAAGAAAAGGCCATGCTTTATATGGGTCATCGAATGTGCGTCACCAACCAGCAAATGTCAATTCAAAAGATTTTTGATCACATGAAAGACGAATGTGTGAATAACGGGAAAAAATTGTGTGTGATCACTCTCGATTACAAAATGAAACTTGATCCACTTTATTTCAGAGAGAAAACCGTGGATCACTACGGGAAGAGAGGCATGAGCTGGCATGGATCGATGGTCCAGTATTACACTATGGAAAACTTTGAAGAGACTTCAGCTCCTTTCTCAATAAACTGTACCTGGATCACATCGTCGACAACGAAAATAAACAAGACAAACTTGCCGTTATCTCTATTTTGGAGGCCGTAATATTGGCCATCAGAAAACATCTACCAAATATCGATCAAATAATTTTACAGTCCGACAATGCGGGGTGCTACCAGAATACGATGTTGATGTTGCTGATACCATACCTATCCTATGCTCATGGTATAGAAATTTCACGCATTATCCATACGGAAACGCAGGACGGGAAATCGGTTCTCGACGCACATTTCGCTCGTTCTATGCAACGTATAATTTCATGGTGTAAAGAAGGTAATTACGTAATGTGCGGCCTAATTGTGAAACCTACTAATATTATTTTCTCTGAAAGGTCACAATTGCGTCACTCCTTCTCAAGTTGTTGTTGCTCTCAAAGCAAATGGCGGATTGCATAACTGCACCTCCGAATTAGTTACGCTCAACAGAGAAAGGCTGCAAAAAATTGAAGTTGAATTTGCTGCGCTAGATGGGCAACTAAAGAAGTACGTTGGTAGAGCAAACGATGTGCTATTTTGCTTTCGGGATAATGTAACTGGACGTCATATTTCAACCCAAACCATGCCCGAAAACTTTAGCAGCCTTCCTGATTTTTCGTTGCGCGTCTTTCAACACTCGGGTAAAGTTTTCCCAGTCATACTTGGCAACGTCCCTCCCCTTCTTGTCACTCACTCACAAACTTTGTTTTCATAACTGCACTTTGCATTACATAACTGTGCTTCTTAACTACAGATCAAGGACAAGGCAAATTTGTCTGTGTACTTCCATCGGAACGAAGATGCACCACAGTACAGCAAACTGCCTTTGACGAAGACTCAGACGAAGACATAACGCTAGAAGAAGAGGAATCTTTGCCCATCACACAACTAGATGACGCAGAATCAATAAACGACACGGATCAATCTATTTCAGACGTCAGCGATGTTGAAGCTGAAGGAACAGAACTAAATCCCCCAATTGAACCCGAAAAAGTAGAAGGAAAAGTAACCGGTATAACTGTCTTGACTGACAACGCCCTCACCAAAAGATCAGCGAAATGGAAAAAGAAAACTATTTCATCTGCGGTTACAACTGTCGACTTCCTAAATCGTCATAAAGACATGAAAACTTATGCTATGACCCAGGTAGCACACAGAGCTGTTACAGACTCCTGTAACCGATCTGTTTCACATACTTGTGAAACAGATTCGTATCAGGCTTGTTACATCTCTGTTTTACAGGAAATTTCTCTGGAATTGCTCTGTTTTACAGGATTTGGTTAAAGTTTGTTTCACTGATCTGGAACAGATCTGTAATCTTTCTGTAATACATAATTCTGGTTTTTCACTGTACTACAGACCTGTTACAGATCTGTTTTTTACTTGAGAAAATTGTTTCTGATTTTGCTCTGTTTCCCATGTTTGTCACTTGTCTGTTTTTACTCTGTAAAAATACATTCTGTTTTTCTTCTGTCTAACACGTATGTTACATGCATGTTTTTACTCTGTATTACCGAGTGAAATATATTTCTGTTATGTGTCTGTACTACATGTCTGGTACGGGTCTGTATTTCCCTTGTAAAACATATGACAGAAATCATCTGTTCTCAGTAGGTACCCCCGATATGGTACAGGTCTGTTTTTTCCTTGTAAAACATATGACATAAATCATCTGTTTTGTGTCTGTATCTCAGGTATGTTACAGGCCTGTGTTTTCTATGTAAAACATACTTCAGTGATTATCTGTTATGGGTTTGTGGCCCAGGTATGTTACGGGTTTGTATTTCCCTTGTAACACCTATGTCAGTAATAATCTGATCTGTGTCTGTATCCCCGGTATGGTACATTTCTGGATTCCCAATAGCAAACAGACTTAAATGTTTTCTCATATATTACAGTGTAATACCATGCAGCCAGATGACATCTTATATAAGTCAGTGTTAGGCTAATGGTTAAGAGTTAAGCTCAGCACTCGAAAGGTTGAAGGTTCAAATCTTGGTCAAGGCAAAATGGAAACATTGTTAAAGGTCGAAAGAATATTTATAATTTGTTGAAAAGCTTCCGGTTTCCGGATATGGAAGTAGAAGATCGGTGGTAACTGTTAAAGATCGTGATAAGACCGTGATGACTGTTGAGAGGACAAGGGAAGAAAATAGAGATGATCCAGAGCTTCAAAATGAGTATATGCACACATTTTTAAAATGTTCCTCAACTTCTTTGTTGATGACTAACTGTTAAAAAATGACAACGTGATCAAAGTTAAATAAATGTATTCAAGTTAAAGAGATCACACTTGAAAACATAGATTTTGTCAGACTATGTTATGCTATATTTCATAGCATAACTACATTCATCATTCAAAATCACGTCAATAAATAAAAACCTTTGTGTTGGTCAGACTCGTCGGGCAAAACATGCCAATGTCAAATAAATAAAAATGAATTCACTACGTACACATGGGGTTGAGGGATGTCAAATGAATTAAATGAGAGCCGTGGTTTCTCTTGAATTAGCCAGGAAATTTACTTATTTTGGAGTAAAAACTAAAGACGGCGACGGTGACAGACTCGCGTTTAGCTCTACCTTTATTTGCAATGAATTATTAAAAATATCTGTTAGGGAAAACTTTCCGAAATCCGAGTTGGATGAGGAATTTTTTAAAAAACATATTTCCAACTGGCTGAATGGAAGTAAGGATACGAGGAAAAAAAATTTAAGTGCTAAACGGGATTGAAAATTTAAAATTTCGTGTTATTAATTTAACTTAATACTTTTTCAAATACAATATTTCTGCATCTCCAATAAAGAATTTTTTTGTTTATTTCTTGTTGCTCAAGCTGTTTTATAAACGCTTTTCATGCCGTTTATAAAACGAAATAAAATTTTATACACACATAGAAATCGTGTTTATGTGGCAACGTCTTTGAAGATGAGTTTAGTCTATACCAGCGCCACCGCACCCACGCTGAGGCAGCTACGCTACCATTAGTCGCGTTTTGGCGAAGTTGCGAGAAGGAACTGCTGCCGGTCGTTTTTTTATTAGCTTTTGGTGACATTTTGTGTGAGTCGAAAAAGAAATTTGTGTGTGTGTGTGTGTTTATGGAAGGCGTTCCAGCTGAAATATTTTGGGAATTATGGTGAATATTTTGCGTGTGTGTTGATGGAAGGCGATTCCGGCGGATTGGGTGGCGAAACTGTGTGTGTGTTTGTTTATGGAAAGGGAAAAATCTATTAGCCCCCGCTAGGGGGACTCTCTCTTGCGCCTACCAGCAGCCGCCAGCCGGTTGTGTTGTTGACAAGTGATAGTTCGTCGTCATGTCTTTTCATTGGAATTTTCATGTCTTCTCAGCACACTTGTAAGTTTTGGCATGTTAAAGTATTTTGTGTAATTGTTACATCATGATGAAAACATGTGCTACATGTGTGTTGATGGAAAGCGATCTGTAGGTTATATAATAGTTTTCATTATTCTTGGTTTATTTCTTATTTTGATTTTGCTTTAGATTTGCATTTAGACTGACTGATAGATATCAGTTTTTCCTTTCGAGAAAAATAAAGGCCAACACCATGGTTAAAAAAGGGTTTTTGTTAACCATGCTCAAAGTTGCCACTACTCGTGTATCATCCAAGCTATCATGTGTGTTGATGGAAAGCGATCTGTAGGTTATTGCAATAGTTTTCATTATTCTTGGTTTATTTCTAATTTTGATTTTGCTTTAGATTTGCATTTAGACTGACTGAGAGCTATCAGTTTGTCCTTTCGAGAAAAATAAAAGGCCAACACCATGGTTAAAAAGGGTTTTTGTTAACCATGCTCAAAGTTGCCACTACTCGTGTATCATCCAAGCTATCATGTGTGTTGATGGAAAGCGATCTGTAGGTTATTGCAATAGTTTTCATTATTCTTGGTTTATTTCTAATTTTGATTTTGCTTTAGATTTGCAATTAGACTGACTGAAAGCTATCAGATTGTCCTTTCGAGAAAAATAAAAGGCCAACACCATGGTCAAAAAAGGGTTTTTGTTGACCCCTTGGTTGCTACACATTCAATCCTCATATCCTTGGAATGGACCCACTCTTATTTAGAGGTATTGCTTTCTGTCGTTACACTTCCATGATATTTAAAAAATCTAAAGTCACTTCCATTCTCGTTTCAGGTTAATCCCTCGCCCCTACTCAATAGACGGAATCCGTTGGTGGAAACTGACGAGAGATTAGTTTGCTGATATTCAGCAATCCAACCAAAGGCCTTTCAACTTCATCCTTGGCCGATTCTTTTTACGTTTTACGTTTTGTCGGAACGTCGGAATCAGGACGAATGCGTTGCCCGTGGCGCTGCTATTATGGCTGCCATGCTGTCTCCCAGTTTCAAGGTCCGTGAATTCTCTCTTACCGATCTTCAGCCCTATGCAATCAACTTGAATTGGAGCGGCGAAGACGTTGAGCACGGGTAAGTTTATCTTTTAATTTGTCGATCGGTAATTGAAGTCGCTGATCTTTTATATTTCATTTATTTTTAGAGAGATGGAAGTATTCCCCAAGTTTCACAGCGTTCCTTTCTCCAAGATTCTAACATTCTTCCGAAAGAGTCCTTTTGTGTTTGCTGCTTCGTTGAATCGTTTCAAGAAAGCGTACACTGCTTACAATAGCGGTGTTGCAGCCTACGATCACTGGACGCCCGAAGAAGCAAAGAAGTTGGAACTAGCAATTGCTGAAAAAGTTTCTTGGTTGGATGCCAACATCAGCCGTGTGAAGGCAACTCTTAAGACTAAGGACTTGCCTATTAAAGCCGCTGCCTTCCATAGCGAACACCAGGTAAATTATCCCACTCTCCCTACCTCATCACGATTAATTCTTAGGTCACGATAATTAACATGCATTTAAATTTCCTTGCAGGCTTTTGAAAGCAGCATGAATCCAGTTTTGAACAAACCCAAACCACAGCCTCCTGCCCCACCGGCTGAAGCTGCACAGTCGGGCAAGCCAGAGGATGCTGCCAACGGCTCAACAATAGTGCTCCCAGAATTGATCCGCGGACCGCAGTCCCGACTCCATCATGCGAAATTAATTGGCCGTGCATCACCAACTTATATCGGATGGGCGCTCCGTATTGAAAACTATTGCTAAATTTCATAAAGCTTTACATAATTTTGCTTGGACAATCATGTGTAAGTGGTGTATAAAATGAAATGCGTGTTGAATACAAATTTTAAATCGCGTGAGTTGTATACTTGTATTATTGAAACGACGGATCTGTAAACAGTTGGTAGTACAAAGACTGTGGTACGCGTTATGTAACAAACCTGTTATACAGATTTTGTAAGTCAGGTCTGTAACAAACCTGTTATACAGATTTTGTAAGTCAGGTCTGTCACAGACCTGTGTGACAGTCCGTAAAAGTGGGACACTACAAACAATTTACAGACTCTCAAAAACAGATCTGTAACAGACCTGAAACAGAGTCTGTGTGCTACCTGGGGAAAAGAGCACTACAGTTACAAGATGCTGGTGATATTGTCTTTCGCTCAATATCAGATAACGCGGATGTTTCTACAGATTCCTATCTCCCGACTCAAGAAGATTATCTCGATCCTACATTCCGTTGTGGCTGGGCAAAGAGACCGAAAGTAGGGCAAATGTACGGTACGAAGTACGTGGAAGATTATCGGAGTGACATTAAAAGCCTCTACAATTCCGGAGAAGCCGACAAGAAGAACAAAAAGAGTCCAGCGCAAATGCTTGAAATTTTGGAGTCGCGATATCCGAACGAATTTTGCCTGCCATCTGAAAATGATATTCGCACCGAAATAAACAAACTCCAAACACAAAAAAAATCAGCGACGAGAGATAACCGGCCAAGAGGATCCAAAGATGACGATGAACAAACAAACTTCATTAAAGATCTTGCTCTAAGCAACCCATCCCTGAAACCCACCGCTGCAGTTACAGCCCTGAAAGCTCGATTTGCTGTTGTCACTCTTACGGACGCTCAAATAAAGAGCAAATTTTCCTACTATAAGGCTAAAGCGAATAAAAACACGTGAAACCTACCATTAATTGCAACACTTATTGTCCCTTTCCTAAGAATTACTTTTTATGATCGGATGAGTAGTTGAGACAGACGCGTTAACTTGCCTAATTGCGCAAAGAGTGTGTCTGTGCTGTTTGCAAGACGTTTCAAACAACATGGTAACTATGAAAGATGTAAACCAGGCAACTGGAATACCTGATTGTAATAGTCAGAAGAAATTGCATGGCACTTGCAGAACCTGGGCCATTGCCATCAAAAGAAATCCCAGTGAAGCAGAGAGCTAGTCAACAAACCTAAAGAGATAAAAGTTAGATTCCCGCAACAAGTAAACATGTCTGACACTTATGTTACCAGAGACTCCATACCAGTGACTTCATACCAGTGACGTCTAAAACAAATCCCAGTGAAGCAGAGATCTAGTCAACACACATAGAAAGATAAAAGTTAGATTCACGTAACAAGTAAACATGTCTGACAGTTATGTTACCAGAGACTCCATACCAGTGACTTCATACCAGTGACGTCTAAAACAAATCCCAGCGAAGCAGAGAGCTAGTCAACACACATAGAAAAATAAAAGTTAGATTCACGCAACAAGTAAACATGTCTGACACTTATGTTACCAGAAACTTCATACCAGTGACTTCATACCAGTGACGTCTAAAACAAATCCGTAGTAATGAGACAGACCTAGTCAACATGCAAGATAGGAATTAAGGAATGCCATCATAAAACGTTGAAAACACCAATATGTGCAACAGTAATCGGAATAATCTTCTTGCGAGGACATTTCAACCTTGTTGTTGTTGTTTAGACAGTGACTGCGCGGAATGATTGAGAAAAGAATGGTATCGATGTACTACAGCTGGGTTTGGTTAGGTATCGATAGTTGGAGTTTGAAAAAAAGTAATGGCGAGAAGAAAAGATCTCCCTTGCTGTTTCCAAAATCGGCCGCTAGATGGCGTGGCGAAATGACGTCTGTCAATGGCGAAAATCTTCAGAAAATGAAGAAAAATTTTCAAGATTTTCATTTGCCAATATCTCTGCTAATAACCGTTTAAAATAAAAACGGGGCGAGATGTCTCTGGAGGGGGGCAAAATCTTTCATTCTAAAAAATTAGATTTTTTTTTAAAGGTCTGGTTTGCCCGAAAACTGATGTCAAAAATCAGAAAAAACACTACAATTTCTGGGGGGGTCCCTTAGTTTTTATTAAATAATTTAAAAACTATGCTAGCTACAACATTGCGGATTTCACCATTGTGTTTTCCGCAAAATTCCGCACAAAATGGTTTATACGGGGACTGGCTGCGATGCCTTCGTCACCCTTTTCCGAAAATCGTAAACCCCCCAAACCCCCAATTTTGGCCTGATTGAGTGGTGGACTCAGTGTTAAAAAAATGCCGTTCTTTCGGTTTCAGAGTAATAATCGGGGCCGGCGGGTAGAACGAGCTATTATCGGGGTTGTTATCGGATCGATCGGGTGAAACAGTCAATCGATTATGTTTTTTGCATCGATGAATCGATTGATTGCAATCGGGGTAGCTTCCCTGATTCTGATACCTCGATTAAACCCCAATTGAATTCGGGGAGAAGAATTGTCCACCCTGAAGCACGCCTCGATGGTCCGAAATGAGAAACCCGATTGGCAAAAAAGCGTCCCGATTGACTCGAGGCCGGTCCTTAAATGAAACAATTGAAAATCCTCTTGGCTGTTGGAAGGAAGTCCGTAGAATATAATTTTCGCACATCCATTGCACTTCCAAGGTTACTAGCCGACGGACATCCCTGGAACTACCCATTGAGTACATGAATATCTAACGGATGTTCGGCCATGATTCGGACATCCGACGGCAGAAATGTGCTATATGGGTAAACTCCTCCGCGGGCTTTAGTGACTTCTTCAAGCCATTTGACGGATTTTCTCACTGAAGTTGGAGGACTTAAATGCTAGAAGTGTTGCCAATGTAATGACAAATCTTCGGCAAAATAGCACCTTTTTTTGGCCGTAAGTACTCCAATGAAACGTGCATTTCATCTGATGCTTCAAAAGCTTTCCTTGCATTTACAGCAACGGAACGCAGTGGAATGACGATCGTTATGATCTTCATTAATTATTAATTAATTTTAATTATTGATTAATTATTAGCCTAATAATTAGTTCAAAATAGTTCAAATACAAATATGCGAATACAAAATTTTTGCTTGCCCTCTTTGGTTATTATGGCCCGAAATCTTCATCCGGCATCTCTAGAAAAAATTCCATGATCATGGCAGTTCTTCCACTGTGAAGGGACAAACAAAGGAGCAGGAATGGCTATAAAATTAAGTTAAAGGAATAATAAAGTTCATTTCAACAATTGCGTTAAAATTTTTTTTACCTTTTGCCTTAACGGTACCTTCCACGTCAATAAAATCCCCAGGCAAAAGAAATCGGAAATACAAATCTTCGTTTTTAAATAGTTCGCGAATGTGGAATGGTCTCTTATAGTGAAATTTTAAGTCACAGTTGTCACACAATAGGGGAGACCGGGGCTAACCCTGACAGGGGTTACTTCGGACAACTTGGTTTTTTCACATCCAGTTTTATTTAAAATTTTGAAATTGATGTATGTTGTTGCCATGCTGTACCCGCGTTTTGGGATAAATTTGTGTGTCATTCATAAAATTTTGTTTCGAGTTATGAATTTAAAAAAAATTTATGGGTCACAAAAACTATGTTTGGTCCGATATTTTTTTCTTGCTGTCCCCTAACCATTTTACCGACGCTTTTTTAAATAATCATAACATTGCACGGTTCATTTTGACACGTTTTTGTTTTCTCAGAATATTTTTCTGATGTTTATTTGTTTCAGAAAAAAAAATTTTTCTTTGACACCCCTCTTGGGGGAAGTTGGGACAGTGTAGTCAGGGGTTAGTTCGGACGCGCGGAGGGGAACGCCGATGATGGCTATACGGGTACGATGCGGCGGTTTGTGCACAGAATTCAAGTGGCTTGTTAGTGATTAGTGTTTGAAAATGACAGACTGACGGCTATCGATCGATCAACCTTTAATCATGTGCAATGACAATTCTCCCTTCATAAGGAAGACACTATATTGCAAGATGCTTCATTCTGTGAATCTCATCGATCCAGTCAACATCCACGTAGCCTACTTCATTCTTTTATCACCGATTTGGTGATTTTTACTCTACAATTGTGTTTCAAGGTATGACGTCATACACTTTGGGTCTAATTTTGCGATTATTTCAGCATATTAATCGACTATGTATTTTTTTACAGATGGTTCGCACGTACAAACCGAAGCGAACCAATCCACCTGCTACGGAAAAAGACCTTCGACTTGCATTGACCGAGGTGCTTACTGGCAAAATGAGTATCAGAAGAGCAAGCGCACAGTTTGGATTGAAAAAATCTACTTTGGGGGATTACGTCAAAAGGTTTCGCGTAAACGGGCGCGCTCCACAAGAATTTGAACCAGTGAGACGCGAACAACATTCCCGTCAGATTATTTCAATTGCGCTTGAAAATGAATTAGTTTCATCTTTAAAGACTTGCTCTTTAATGAGCCATGGACTGACCCCTAGCCAAACAAGAGAACTAGCTTTCAATTTCGCCGTTGCCAACAAAATAGCCGTTCCGCCTTACTGGACTGAAAACGGAAAAGCATCCGAAGACTGGTTTTCTGCGTTTATGAAGAGAAATGTTACGCTTTCTATCCGTGCACCAGAAGCGACCAGTCAAGCTAGGGCTAGTGGATTCAACGCGCCGGTTGTTGCACAATTTTTCAATCTTCTTATGGAATTATTGATTAGATTTGGTCTTTCACTATCCCAGATTTGGAACGCCGATGAAACGGGGATCCCGACTGTCTTAGCGCCTCCTAAAGTTATCGCTACTAAGGGTATGAAACAAGTGCAACAAACTGTTTCCGCTGGACGAGGAGTGAACACAACGATGTTGGCATTCATCTGTGCTGCTGGAACTCACTGCCCACCTGTTTTCATATTTCCACGCAAAAATTTTCTTGCTTCCATGTCCATTCACGGCCCACCAGGATGTCTGGGCCTTGCCCATCCTTCTGGTTGGATAAACGGGGAAACGTTTTTGCGAGCTCTTAAACATTTTAAAACTCATGTTGATTTTTATATCAACAATCCCATTGTTCTGATTCTTGACAATCACAGCAGTCATCTAGATTTCAGCGTGATCAAGTTTGCGAAAGAGAACGGCATCCATCTTTTAACATTTCCTCCTCATTTTTCTCATCGCCTTCAGCCTTTAGACATCAAGGTGTTTTGTCCCTTTAAATCGGCTTTGAAGCAGGCATTTAACGACTGCATGCTGCAACATCCTGGTAAAAGAATCACCATTCATGATGTGGCTGAATTGAGCCGTCTGCCGTATCTCGCTTCATTCACGCCGGCTAATATTATTGCCGGATTTAAAAATAGCGGAATCTCACCGTTTAATCGCGACATTTTCCCCGCATCGGCCTTTTTTACCTTCATTTTCAACAGATCGACCGATTGGTAAAAAGTGTCCTATCTTTATAATTTTAACTAAATAATATTTGCGTGAGTAGGTTTAGAAAATTTTGATTCTGCTATTGCAGAAACCTCCGGTATTATGCTTAATTCAAGGATCATAGACGAAGAGATTCGACCATATCTGGCATTGGCCGAATCTATAGCGGCACCCCTTTCGGATGGAATTTCTGGCGCCGGAACTGTAGCTGTCGTTCTCCCTAGTAACTTGAGGCCATTTCCCCAAATTTCTCTGGCTTCAACTGAAGGAAGAAGAAGGACGCCAGGGCGCACAAGAATATTAACCGACACCCCAGAGAAAAATGCCATCGAGGATGCTGCTAATCGGAGAGCACAACAGCTTCCAGCTTCTCAAATGGAGAAGTCGAGGAAACGGATTAAGCGTAGCTTAGATCTAGAAGCGGATGAAAACATCTTGGCGCTCATGGAGGAGAGAGATTTAGATATTGACCCTTTGTATCAACCAGATCCTATTCTTATTCAACGACCAACTCGTTCCGGCCGTGTCCCAAAATTAAACACTCGACCTAATATGTGATAATTAACACCTACAAACCTAATTTTTACCCAGAAAATACATGTCATGATAGAATTGTAGTTTGTCTACTTGAATGTATTTTTTTATAATTTTAAAATGAAGCGTATGGGAGTTAACGAAGCTGTCCGGAGTAACCCGGTGTTTGTCCGAAATAACCCCGGTTGAAAATCGAGTTGGAACGAGTTTGAACGAAGTTTGCGGCAAGTCAAGCAGAAAAGTCGACCACCAGATCTTAATTCATAATGCTCAGCACCATAGATGACAAGCTGTCCCTTTCTAGAGCACCAATCGTCAATGTAAGTAGAAATAGTTTTTCCACAATTGTCTACTGCTTCGGTCCTCTGAAGGGTGCTGTTGTTGACAGATTGTTGTTGCTGACCAGTGTGAATGCTCGCTTGTCTTCCAGCCTTAACGTTGAAAGTGGAAGTTGCTTGTTCGATGATGGGAGAGATGTAAACCAATGGCAGTTTCCCCACTAAAGAAGAACACAATGTCTTAATAGTAATGAGTGAAGCTTTCTCTCCAGGTAGAAATTTGAAGCGTGCTGGATTCTTCCAATGGATTGGGCCCAGTAATGCTTTCTTTTCTTCTGGTTGAAACGTGTCATATTCAGGACAGTTCCCATATATGTCAATGATGGATTCTTGAAGGGACTCAGGAGTTTCTAATTGCATCAAAGTGTGGATATCAAAGTATCCAAGTTCTTTTAAAAGGTTTAGCATGTGAAGTGGCAGAACAAGTCCATTTTTTTCAAGTAACTCAAAAACGTCGAGTTTAGGTGGGCGTATCACGCCACTCATTTTCCTGAAATAGCAATGAATATGAGTCAGATCAGGTCAGGGGTGTCAGAAAGATCAGGTCAGATCCGAAAATTCCTTGCAGAGTTGCCAAATATTGCGAGAAAAGTCTAACATTTCCTAATTTCTCTTATTTTTTCCTTATTTTTCCCATTTTTCTCAACTTTTCCCATTTTTCCAGATTTTTCCTGATTTTTCCCGATTTCCCAAAATTTTCTTATTTTTCCTTAAATGTCTTAAATTTCTTATTTTTTCCGTTTTCCCGACCTTTTCCCGACGGGTGTAACTCGGGAAAAAGAGTCGGCAACCCCTCGAGTTGGAAATATTTACAAATATTGTTTTTAAAAACTACCTTATCTATAAATTTTATGTTATTCTTGAAAAAAATACTGCATATAGAGAAAAGAAAGATGAATGAAATGACGCACATAAATGTAAAATACCTCTTCCGGTATAATATATGTAATCGATTTTAGAAATCCGTCCGGACTAGCCCCGGTCTCCCCTAGTGCTTTGCAAGTGCTGCACTTAATCACCAAGGATGACAACAGTTTTCCACATTTAGCAGAGAATGACTACCTTGGGATGCAATTTCTTTTAATGTAGGCTTGGAAAAAATTACACCATTGGTCTGAAATCTTTGTCAATGTCTTGTTGTCGGGAAGACCATTTTTTTTCTTGTTTGCTTTCATTTTTACTTGTCAGCGTCCACAATATCTTGGATAGTACACTTATAGATGTTTCAAATTCTGCTTCACATTCTTTAATTCGATTTTTCAGAATTTCCTAGTGTTAAATAGATACAATAGACCTTCAGTGGATACTGAGTTGCACCATCTCGCAATTCAGCCCAATCCCATCTGGTGTTTTAGTACCATAAGGCCCTCTTGAGAAAAAATGTTTTTTAATCTTAGCATTATTATAAGTGCAAATTTTTGCTTAAGTGTAATTTAAAGTTTTAGTTCGAATTTATTACGATTTTTTTTTTGAACAAACAGCTAGGGCTACGACGACGCAAAAGGGCTTAAAAAAGAGCTACGTTAGCTTTACCTGTAGCCTAATTTTCAGATTTTTCTCTTTTTATCCAACGATTTTAGGGTAGATTAAAAAACTAAATAATGGAAATCCCTTTTTTGCGGCATCAACCAGAGTTGCCGAATTCTTAGAAACCCTTTGTTTTTTTTCCTACAGTTTTTCCATACTATTATACATAGTATTCTATTATATATATAGTATTCTATAACTCTGGTAAAACTGTAGGAAAAAAATTTAAAAAGGCGTTAAATGTAAACAAAATTGGAAAACAGCAATAGACCACGAACGGATGCTGAGTTGTCAGTTTTCAAAATGGTCGAAAATCTCGATTGTGGTAAGGCAGCCTAAAATTAACACAGGCTTCTTATGGAGACCCTTTTTTAATTAAATCATTAAGTGAGAAATAACTAGTCTTTTCTATTTATTATTTTTTTTTCTGATAAGTCATCATTCTAGCTAGTATCTTGTTTTTTTTTATTCCTGAAAAACTATGGTATATATTTTAATTTAATTTTTTTCCGGGATTGTTTACATAAGTTCGTCGGCTAGTCTCAGTTTCAAATTAGTCTGCCGCCATTCTCATCTGTCAATATTTTAGTTTGTTCTCTTTGCCACAGACATGGCTACTAGTCAAAGTATTGAGTTATACCGTCTGTCACCATATTGTAGAGCATTAGTCCCCAAAGAGCAAAAGCTATACATTGAAAAACTTATTGCTATAGATTCTGACGATCCTTATCTTTTCCCATCGGAGTTGTGGAAAAGCAGTGGCTTTCCTAATTTAAAAGAGCACGACGTTTTCCAGTACTGCGTTGCTAAACATAGCAAAAGCACAGGATTACAATTATGTGCCTATAAAGCCATTAGAGATGCTGAACAGTATGTCAGTTGTGGATGGGTTAAGGACATATTCCGTGTGACATTGAGCAATTCTATAGTGATTGTAAGTTGTAGAGTACACCATTCTCAATCTATAAGAAAATCTCTACTGAATCCTTGGGTTGCAATTAAAAATGACATGTCGATTATATGTTCAAGCTGTGACTGTGAAGCTGGGTATGTGTGTTTATAATATTTTATATTACCTTTGTTATGACAATAATGTGTTATATTTAGACTTGGTGGTGTGTGTTCACACGTAGGTGCAATGTTATACAAGATCATAGCAGTTAACAACTTGCCATGTACATCACAAGAAAACAGATGGATTGATACATTAAATAGAAATGATTTGGTATGCTATATATTGAAATTTTTAAAAAGTGTATCGCATAATTTTTGTTTCTTCATTAACAGAAACTCTTCAAACAACTAAGTGGCATGAATGACACTATTTACAAATCCAAGTACCACGGTAGCAAAAACAAGACTAAGCTTTACGACTCAGCATCAATACCACTTATGACAACTGAAGAGCAGAGTGAGTATGAGAAAGTCCTATTGAAGAACAAAGCTGTTCAACTTCAGGTTGTGAACAAAAACGAATTCTACAAACATTTTCAACCACCTGAACTTCCAGTTGCTTTTGGCACAATATTTATAGCTTCTCTAGTAGGAAAATCCTATGTCACAGTAATGGAAGAATGTGAACGATTGCTTAAAGGTTGCACACTAAGTGTCACAGAAGTTCAGATTGAGAATGTAAACACGTGTACAATAGGCCAGAAAAAAACGCAATTTTGGCAATTATTTCGAGCTGGAAGGTGTACAGCATCAAATGCTTACCCAATTTTCAATGCAAACATAAAGAAACCTGCACTATGGTTATTGAAAAAGTCTTGCTACCCTGCCGAAAAAGCATTTTCAACAGAAGCTACGCGGTATGTCTTATTGTACAGCAAGTTATTTATCTCATAGGTATTCATGATCTCCTTATTTAAGGTATGGAGTTGATAATGAAAATAGGTGCATAACAAAAGGCTGCAAAATGTTAACGAAGAGAAATTTACATCATCAATTCAATGTAACTAAATGTGGATTAATAATCTCATCTGAGTTCCCGGAAGTAGCAGCTTCACCCGATGCGCTGTTTCATTGCAAGTGTCATGGCATGGGTGTAATTGAGGCAAAATGTTCCTGGAAACATAGGTATTTCAACATTTGTAATTGCCACATTTCAACACTGTTTTACATAAAGCAAGAAAGTCATAGATAGACCCAATAAGTAAATAGGTTTTCCTATATGCATTTGTAGGTATGCTGTCAGTTTGAAGGAAGTTTGTACATCACATAAAGACTTTTACTTAAGCTATGATGAAGAAGCACAAGTATTTAATCTGAAAAAGAATCACCCATACTACTATCAAGTTCAGCAGCAGCTCCTTGTAACTAAGCGTAAATTTGCGTTATTCATGGTCTACATTGAAAATGACGTCGCTGTGGTATATGTGCCTGAAGACATACTATTGTGCAACGAGATAAGAATACGATCTCAATTTTACTTCAGAGAAGTACTACTACCTCAACTAGTTAGCGATTATTTTTACGCTAGTCACCAAGTTGTAACTATGATGGAAGAACATTCTGTGATCGAAGTCAATACGCCTGTTAGTAATTCACAAGCCTGTGCATCACAGTCACCAGTATTTCAAGCACAGTATGCGCATAATAATGTTGAAACTGCAATGACAAACCTAATTGAAAATGAAGCCACGGTTGGACATGTTAATATGGAGGAAGATATAAACGTCCAGACAGGAAATCAAACAGCATTGAATACTTCACATTCCTTTTACTGCATTTGCCAACAACATCTACCTGGGGAGGAAACTGTTATTTGCAGGAATGTAAACTGCATTATAAAGGTATTTCACAAATGCTGCATCATACCGCAGAGAATACGATTTGGACCAAAGTGGATCTTTAAAAACTGTTTGTCTGATGAGAAGAAAGCAAAGAAGAGCAACGACAAAGAAAATCAAACCTCAAGCTCTGTCAATGCAAAACGCTTACCAAAGACTAATTTAGATCTCACACATACAACCCGCAAACCATTAAATTACAAAAATTAAGTAATATAAGTTATCGTTAGTGTAATATGGAATAAGAATGTGGAATACAAATTGAAATTTCGAGTGAAAATGGTATATTTATTTCAGCACATTTTACATAGTGATTCAAGTAGGGGGACAACACCTTGGCATGGCGTTTAGCAAACAACAGCAAACAGTGACTATTTTGTCAACAAATGTTTCATCGTGAGGATCAGTGCACAAATCCCGAATCTTAATTGGTCCACGTAAAATGGTAAATTTCTTTCTTATGTTTCCAATAACGCGCTCTACATGAATTCTGAGATTTGCGATGACTCTTGACTTTTCAATCCTGAGACTAGCCGACGAACTTATGTAAACAATCCCGGAAAAAAATTAAATTAAAATATATACCATAGTTTTTCAGGAATAAAAAAAAACAAGATACTAGCTAGAATGATGACTTATCAGAAAAAAAAATAATAAATAGAAAAGACTAGTTATTTCTCACTTAATGATTTAATTAAAAAAGGGTCTCCATAAGAAGCCTGTGTTAATTTTAGGCTGCCTTACCACAATCGAGATTTTCGACCATTTTGAAAACTGACAACTCAGCATCCGTTCGTGGTCTATTGAGATTTGAGACAAACAGTTGTCCGGATTATGTTAGGTTTCGAAGCCAATCAATAAAACAAACACGAAAATGAGAAAGAAATGTTACATTGCTCCATGTAGCAGTAATTGTAATAGAAACAAAACTAAATTGTTTTGTATTCCGCAAGAGCTCAACGAAAACAAAAAAGATTGGAAAACGTGTCAGAGTAACAAATTAAGAAGACAGACTTGGATTACGAATCTTGGAAGTGAAGAGATAATTTAACAACTATAACAACTAAAACTAACCTTGAATCCCGAAGGCGCACAAGGGGCTTTATTATTTTATCCCTAACTAGATCATCCGCGCCGCATGCAAAAAGCTCTGCCGCATAGCTATCTGCAATTTCAAAAATTTGTTTACTGCTTACTCGCCCAAATTACGTAGAAAAATGTTGATTGTTATGCAGTGCTCGCCAAATTTAAGTCTCTCCACTACAGATTTACAACAGTAATTGTCTATGCGTGATGGTTAACGTTTTTACCAGTGAATTCGGGATAAAAAAATAATTGCCGGGAATTATTTACTAATGACTTCTGACAGAATTCGAACATGGATTAGTCGCGTCACATAGTGCAAGCTTTACGGTAAATTTGCCTGCGACTGTAAGATAGTGTCTTTGCGCGCCTAAAATGAAAAAAATATCGTTGTTAATTTACTTGTACTCTTTTTACAACATTATTCTATTCTTTTAAACTTTAGCAGTGATATATGCACTGTTTTGTCGCGCAATGAATCAAAGGTAATGTCATATGTACTAGGCACAAATTTACAGTTCTCGGCATATCGTTCAACATCGAAATATATATGTCTCAGAAAGAATTAACATTTATTCAGTGTTTTGCGTACACAAATGGTGAGTCACTTACACAAAACCCTTTACGTGACTAGAAACAAAACAGACAAAAGTCATGTAAATCATAGCAAAAAAGTGCAGACACAAGTACGAATGAATGGAATAAAGGAGGCTTGTCAATTCGCCCCCTCTAACTGGCAATCGATTGAGAAAATGTAAACCTCGTGTCGTTCAAATGGATTTTTAATTTAGAAATACAAGTAAATAAATAAGGGTTAAAGAAGATTGTAAAGCTTGTACAATATACGAAAAATTGAATCGGATCGCAATTCAAAACGGGCAGTAAAACCTGTCTTCCCTAACGTTGTTGCTGTGAAGGCCGAAGACGGGCGTGTATGATCCGACGGGTTCCATTTTCTGAGGGATGGATCAGCTCACCGGATCTCAGCCAGGCTTCCTCTGTCTCTAACTGTCGCTTACGTTTGCGATCAACCTTAACAATAAAAAATAAATTTCTAGTTACGTTTCGAACGCGTGCTAGCAGCTCTGTCTAGCTTACCCAGCTGATAAGACAGGATGCTGGTATCCACAAGAGAGTCGATACAATTAACACGGCTCCAACTAAATTGTCTTTTAGCATTGATAAAACGCGGTTAATGCTTAGTTCTTCAACGATATCCCAAAATCGTTCCACTATATCTTGAACAGTTTTTTCACAGATCCCCTATCCAACGGAAGTAAATTAAAATAATAGCAAAATTACAAATATAATTAGGCTGTCTTAGGTAGATACTTACGCTATTGCAGAACCCATGAACGCATGGTGTGCCGTCAGGCAAAATATCGTAGGGCTCAAACGGAAAGCAAGTATCATTGAGGTGATAGCGGCAGCAACGCTTGCATGCGTCTGCGACAGTATCACACATGCACGACTGATAGTTCTGTGTTTCACAGAATGGCAAGCAAGTTCCGTTACGACATTGACCCTTTTCTAAGCATTCGGTACCATCTGGTTGTGGTGCCGATGCTGGACACTCAGAACTGGTACCTGGCAATTGAAGAATAGACAAGCGTGAATCAATAGCTCAACGTCAATGCTACAAAACGGAAGATCCCTATACCTGTGCACTTAGCCTCTTGTTCACAAGTGGCTCTTTGAGCTTCACGACATTTTTGCCCGGCTGGCATTAACATGCAATTTTTACAACAAGGAGAGTTTTTATCGCTACAAACAGCACCCTGGTTGCGACGCAAGTTGCAAAACTTATCGCAGCAACTGTCGTTATCCTCAGAACCCAATAATCCAGCATCACATTCCTCTTTTCCTTCAACGCGTAAATTGCCACAGAACGATTCTTCAGGTTCAGTAAAGCAACGGCCAGCTTTTGCAAGCAGAACAGCCCGTATAGATCTCAAAGAACAAGGCGAAAATTTCTTGAGCAACGAGAATGAGGTGAATTATTGATCAACCGAAGTACGTACAAAGATTTTTACCTTATTGTTCACGTCATAGCCCGAAACTGAATATGTGTACATTAAGTAGGAACCACCTTGAGAAGCAGGAGGGCTGCATTCGGGCAAATCTGGGTCATGTTCAGAACCCCAATTGTGACCTAGCTCGTGAGCTGTTACTAAATCCGCTTCTCTTGTTACTACTCTTTGGCCATAATGATTACGCGAAGAGCTAAGTCCAGAGTTCAAGTAGAGTGTATAGCCACTTTTGAAGTATTCTTGTAGAGATTAAATGAAACATATAATGGTAAAATAAAATAAAACAAATAGATAAACACAAGAATAACAAACATATCTAAAATATTTTAAGTTTTTACCTGGCGTGCAGATCCCGCCCACTGAATTGCGCCTAGGACTTCCTACATATGCCAAACCTAATATGCCTCCCTCAAATTTGATGTCTGTGAATAAGTGAGCTAGACAATAGTCTTTATGGCTATATTCTCGGCTGAAAACCTATTTTCAAACAAAAAGGAAAAATATTGAATAATAACAGCAGAACGAAGCTTTGCCAAGAAACTGAATTACCTCAAGGAGGGTGCGAACATCCCAAGTCGGTTTTTCCATATTGTAGTGAAGCTCACTTTCCCTAACTCGCGTAGCTTCTGTATGCACCACGATCTTCTTGATCACGAATCCTAACCCGGACAACACCGGAGAATCACTTTCATTTTCATTGCCGTCTCGCCATATTGTGGCTGCATAAAGGGCGTGAACTCGATCCACCAGACTGATCTGTAATATGGTAAGAATTGATTTAAATTGAAAATTTGTAATACTTATTAACGAAAGCTTATCACACCAAATAGTTTATGGTCGTTTTGGTAGATCCCCCACCCATTTCACGGAAAAAGCGGTAGTCGGCAACCAACAGCAGAGGGCAACGAGTTTTAGCTGCACTAAAACCGTAAGGATCCGGTGGCCCAACACCAGCTTGTCGTTTGTTACGACCATTATTATTTTCCGCTTCCATTATCATTACTTGCTCTGACGCATGCACTGCCTCTTCTGAATAGAAAGTACCAAATGAAAATTATATTGCTATAACAAGAGTTCTATAACAGTTAGCATGCCTGTAGCATTTCCTTCTTCTTGAACAGATGCACATGTTCTAGCAAAAGAGTGATTTTTTTCAGCAGAGTTTGACATCCAAAAGTTCCACTTTGGGGGTTCATTATCAAATATAACATCAGAGCCTCTGTACACTATCATTGATTCTTGATTTGGCTCTGGAAGATGTCTCCAAGATGGCTAAAAAAAGTGGTAATGATCAATAAATTTTATGTTGCCAATGGAAATAGCATTTAGGACAATACTTCAACATGAAAAGAATCTTCTTTTGTAACAATTGAAGCAGTTAAGAGTCCATTTTCTATGTGTGCATTTACATGAGAACGTGTTTCACCAAATACTCTGCCTTGGTAGAATCCAGTCTCCCCTAGTAATGTATGGCAATAAATTAAATTCTAAATAGCTATGTTAATATTTAGATAAACCTCCAAGGATTGGTTTCTCAACTCCATCACCATCAACTGCATATGACTGAAAATTGTGATGCAATATGCCTTTACTTGGATGAAGGATCAAAGCGGAAATCTTTTCCAAGTGCAGAGAAAGAAAGTTCTTTTATTGAATTGTAGGGATGGGAGCTTTCCTTTATTCCACGCTTTACTACTGAATGTCCAAGTTGTGAGGAATGCAATGTGTCGTAATGTTTCAGACTTGGAACTGATGAGAACGCTTCAAATGCAGTAACAAAAATAATTGTGATTGTTTACAAAGCTTAACCATGGAAATAACTTATATATTCACTCACCATTTGCAGTTTGAATCCAAATTGTTAGGAAAATTTTAAGTTTGAATTGGAGCTCCATTTTTCCGAAAAGATCTTTGTTACATCGTCCAGGCGGAGCTAGAAAACAGCAGGACTAGATAAATGTCAGACAGTACAGAGTACAGCTGACAATGTCAAGCTTTAAATGTCATCTAGCCTTTTCCCACGCGATACTTTCTTCTACCGCTAGGTGCCATGGTTTGGAAATTTGGATGTAAAATTTCCCGAAGGGATCTAGGGCGAGGCATTTTACCCACTACCCGTTAAACCGCACCGACCTGCCCGAAAAATGGCTAACCGGTTTACCATTCGAGTAATTATTTTTTAAGCAATTATTTTACAAAAATGGATAGAGATTATCAAGAGCTATCCATTTCGGCAATTTTTATAAATTTTTAACCAATTGTTTTCCCGATTATGATTTTTATTGGGGCAGGAAATTCCCTGAGACCCGTCAAACCACACCGACCTACACAAAAAATAGCCAATCGGTTTACTACTCAAGTAGATCCTTTTAAAGCGATAATTTAACAGAAATGGATACGTCTTGATGAGGGCTATCCATTTCTGTAAAATTTGTCTATTCCATATTTATATTTTTCTGGATAACGTTAAGTTATCCCTGAGTGTAAATATTAATATAGACCTTATTAGTATCCATAAGTATGGGTCAAGCCGACCCCCTAGCGGCGCGTTGCAGTGTGAAGGGGTGCCGTGAACAGCCGCTTTTTACAACTTGATCTCAGCCAACGCGACGAAACGGTAGGACGAATGTGACCATCAATTCGTTGCACCGTTTCGTCGCGTCTTCTAGACACCGCTACGCGTGCTGCCCCCAATGGCACCATTTTTAATCTTTGGCACTGTCAATAGCAGACTCTTTTTCAACGATTTGAAAAAACTTTCCCGGCGATTCAAAATTGGGAAAGCAAGTTAAAACATTAAGTTTAACACGTTCAAAACAAAATCAACTTCAAAGGCATTGTTTAAGGGGGTTGAGACATTAACACATTATTACCAATTAACTGAAGCTTTGGAACTAGCTCAATCATCGTAAAAGGTATGTATGTAAAAATACTTGATATTTCAAATGTTACCGTCAGCTAAAATGTCACGATAGTTTAATTAAATCATTTAGGAATGATCGAAGAGAATGATGTGAGGATGGAAGATGAATTTTATGATGATGACATGGAGCATGATGTGATTGAAACTGGAGAGATCCTTTCACAACAAAAGTACAAATCAAATAGCATTGTGGTTGGGCAAAAGTTCCCTAATTACATAAAAGTATGAAGCAAGCAATTCCCTACTAGCACAAGTCTTCCATAGGACGTCCATAGAACGTCCGGCCGTCCAAACTAGGTCCGTCCATTTTCCGGCAGCTGCGGACATCCCATTGACCGTCTATTTTGATCCATTTTATTGGAAGTCAAAGTAAATACATCCAATGGCTGTCAAGCCTTGGATTTACTTGTGTCCCAGTAAAATGGATCAAAATTTGCCGTCCGTAGGATGTCCGGAACTGCCGGAAAATGGACAGACCTCGTTTAGAAAGTCAGACGTTTTACGGACATTCTATGGATGTCCATATATACATATATGTACGGATGTCCACATATATATTGCGATACATTTTGATTACAAGCGCAGCATTACACAATTGTTGTAGTGTTTTCTACAAACTTGAACCAACAAAAATAAGACCAACAGATGAGAAAATAATAAAAAAAAAATAAAAAAAATAAGACAAACGCAAATTTTATTAGAAAAGGCAGTGGTTTACAAGGGGGCAAGTAAAATAGGAACCATTATTGGGTATGGCAACTGGAATTTTAAATGCTTTACACTTAATTGATGTAATTGGAATACATTCAAGATTACGAGACAAGTTAGAAACTAGTAATTCATTTAAAGAAGAAGATGGTAAGGGATAGGTATACATATCTTCCTTCTTCATGAACCGCCTTCCGATTACATGAACTCTTTCGTGATGTTTAATGAAATTATCAATTACAAACACGTCATTTTCATTGTCAAGGAACACACAATTGTTACCCAAAGACGTTGATAGAACAGATTTTTTAAAACGCAGAACTTTGTATTGTTCTGCACCGGCAAATTCGGGTAAAATGGGACCGGTGTAATGGATGTCATCAAGTTTATATTGTCCAGCAATATTGGAGCTTGAATACCCTACAAGAATTTCTCCTTTTTTTCTATTAGCATTATCAATTTCTTCCAATCGTCGGACAATTTGTTGTAAGGGCCTACCACTTCTCCGCAGCAAATTTTTCATCTTTTGGAGTTTATTTTCAAACGGAAAGGAGCTGAAATCATCTAAACATCCATGCTTACGAACATCGTTCGCCAAATGGATTAAGCTGTGGACGTTAAAGGTTACAAATTTAGCGCCATATAGTTTCCCTGAATTAGTTACGTAAAGCCTCAACAGAGACTCCGCGTAGGTCGCATAAATAAGGCACATATCGCGGTTGACCAAAATTTTGATTGCCACATGGAGCAGCATCATATGGTTGTATCTTTCCTCATTCAAATGTGGTTTGTAAGCAACTGGGCAAATGTATAGGAGATCTAAGCGCATCTCCGTGGCTTTCCAACGAGGTAATTCAAGAAGTGATCGTGGAGTTCTAGGAAAATCGCTAGGAATATATACACCAATTCCTATTAAAAAAGCAGAAATTTCCCTACTGGTTTGCACAGAAAATCTGAGATGGTCAAACTTTCCAAAAACCCACTCCTTCAATTCCTTTTTTCTAACTCCTATGCAAACTAAATGCATGTAGTCCAACACGACATCACCGATTACATCCTGCAGTAGTTCTTCCATAATTGATTTCTTGCCATCCTTGTTATGATGCTTAAGTTGTGCGCGTGTACGAAATGACTCGTCTGTTCGAAGCGGGGCATCTAGTTCTGAGTATGTTACTCTACCCGCAGTTTTTGCCTGACTAGAACTAGTTATAATGTTTTCTACCCATGTACCTCTTGTGGTACATTTTCTGCAACCGTAATATGCGTTGTGAGTGGCGATGTTCATGACGAATGTTGTGGCAGGGGTGTCGCAGCAAATTCCCGTAAGGAACACTTCGACTTTTTTCCCACGGAATTCTAATCCCGTAGCCCGAAGTCGAAGAATGTCGTCTCTGAAACGGGCTAAATATTGATTGCTGTCAGCTGGTTTCTTTGCACCGTGATAAATCCCACCAACTACAATTTCATCCCATCCTAATGTATCATATATGCAAAAAAAATTACATATATATTATAACTGTTTTATTAACACGAAAAAAAAAATTACATCCACAACCAATAACTAACCTAGAACTTTAATAAGAATAGGCCAAAAGTCGCTTAAGCTGCTTTTGGATAATGGGATTCCATCTATGTTTATGAGAATGTACAGTACATCTGGCAATTCTTTTCCATGTTCCGCCATCGCAGAAAGGATATTCAATAGGGCAGCTGCAATATCGAAGTGCTGGTATTTCCCTGGTGGCATGTCAATTAATTGAATTTTTCCTCTTCTGGAGGACAATAGCGTTCTTGAATCAATAGGTAGAAACCTATTAAAATAATAAAATTAATTGACATGCCACCAGTAAAATACTATCACTTCGATATTACGTTAGCTTAGCATCATTATGTAGTCTTTTCAATAAATTGTTAACGTGGCATCGAGGTATGTTGCATTCCACAACCCATTGCACTATGCTTTGCTTGACATCATTTTGAAATTCCTCGGTATCGGGTGATACATCGTCATCATCTCCGTTTTCGGCATTTTCATCGCTGAGTGGCCAGTCGAAAGAATCATCATCAAATTCCTCCTCCAAATCACTACCACAATCATCAGAATCACTTGAAATAACATATTCCATCTCATCATCCGAATTTGGTTCCTCATTTGAAAAATTTGTAATATCTGTAAGATATTCAATATATTAGCTTCGTAATTGAGTTGAAATATTGTTAGTGAATAAAGATATAATTACTCAAAGAAGATCCCAAATTGAAGAGCGGATTTGTTGACAATGTTGAAGGCAGCAGTGAATCTATGTTGAGGTTGTTAGCTTGTGGGGAGGTTAACGGCACTTGAATACCAGCAGTTTCCACTTGTGTGTAACCAGACTGTCTGTGAAGTAAGAAATTAGTAACGATAATCTTCAACAACATTGAACGTATATGCTATCATCTGTTTACACTTACCCGCCTACAATATTTACTTCTTCCATTTTTGCATCATTTACAAATTGATTGAAGGCCAAATTTAACCTTCGGCGTTTTTGCCGAGGGCCAACAACATCCATAGTTTTACGTACTTTGCCATTTCTTTCTGATGGTTGACTCCACATAATAACCTTACTTAACATAATACCACACTGTATTGCCTGGTTCATGATAACAGAATGATAAATATAGATAACTGGTATGCTTTAAATTAGTTAGTTTAGAACCACATACTTCACTGACTCTACAGATGATGGCTTTTCTGTGCTCAGTTCAATACACATTGATTGGCAATTGTTCTTTTGATGGCTGCTGTTTGAGACACTTGTGTCAACATTTATATTATTATTAACCAGAAGTTCTAAAACAATTTGTGAAGATCTTGTTGTACAGGCTGCTTTTTCCAATTCAATAATAACAACAACTGTAATAACTGTAAAGGTAAAATTGCCTTATATCCTTTGTCTTTCTCGCTTTGGCAAATACAACATGAAGAATGGCCGACTGCATTGTACTACCGTTACTACATCGTTGCCTCTTAAGCCAATAGCAATCATATTTTTCAAAAACTTTATAAATTATTTACAATTATTATTAAAGACTAAACTTAAAAACTCCCAGTAATATTTAAAGCATCTTTAATGTATAATAACTATATAAATAATGATAGTTATTGTAAAATATATTTTCAAAGCAGAAAACAATTAACCGGTGTTTAGGGACTTACTGTTGAAGAAGAAAGAAAGGCAGCACTGATTCCATATTTTCGCATGCGGTTTTCTGAAATTCAGCCAGTCGGTTTTTAGATCTCGTTGTGGTAGGGTATATAGTGTGTGGTGTCTGGAATTTTTTTATTGAATAGACCACTGTGCGTAGTTTTCCACCCATCGGATTTTTTATTGTGTTTGCCGTTCCTGCTCTGCTGCCCGCACGCTTCTTCTGCCCAGCTGCCCGCGTGCTTTTCCTGCCCAGCTGCCCGCGTGCTTTTCCTGCCCAGCTGCCCACGTGCTTTTTCTGTCCAGCTGCCCGCGTGCTTTTCCTGTCCAGCTGCCCGCGTGCTTTTCCTGTCCAGCTGCCCGCGTGCTTTTCCTGTCCAGCTGCCCACGAGCTGATCCTGCCCAGCTGGCTGCTCGCTGATCCTGCCCAGTTGTCCACGTGCTGTTCCTGCTCAGCTGCCCGCACGCTTTTCCTGTCCAGCTTCCCGCGTGCTGTTCCTACCCAGCTGCCCACGCTGTTCCTGCTGAAGCGCCCTTGGTGAAATGGATTCGCAAATTGTAAGTAAATTGTTCATGTAACTAGTGCTGGGCCGATCCCAGACACAGTGTATCGGGCTCGGAACGGATAGGCAACGGTTCGAGTGCTGACACTGTCTATTTAAGTTTAAGGGCATTGAGACTCGTCACCTCAATGGGCACAGGCATCGGGATTGGTTTCACAGTGTCGTCGTGAAACCAATTGTCTGGCCCAGGTCAGTGGACCTTCAGTTAGATAGATATCCTAGTCGGGACATAGGTCGACTAGGATTAGAAATATTTTAGAATTATTTATATTTAAGAATAGGTAATTTGTTACCCGTTTGTCTCCATTTTTCATTTGCGTACTTTCCATAATGTTCAAGTGTTAATTTTTTTAATTAAGTAACACTCGTTTTCGTTCTGCGATTCCGTCCTTTTTTCTTTTAGGGATTTTTCGTTACGCTCTTCGACGTCGGCGAGCTTAACTGATTAGTTTGGCTGATTTTATATTTTCTTTGGATTACTTTAGCAACGGAGTTAACCTTTTCAATCTTTTTTTCTTTTCCATTTGAAGGGCCGATTCCTTTTTTGGTAATCGCCTTTTCATGTACTTTTGAAAAGAATTTTTTTACTTTGGAGTCCGCGAGGTTCACTGATTAGCTAAGCTAATTTTTTTTTTTTTTTTTTTTTTTTTTTATTTTTTTGTTCTTTTGAATATTTTTCCAACCGGAGTTTACCTTTTTAATCTATTTTATTTTTTCTTTTCCGTTTGAATTCCCGATTCCTTTTTTTGCAATCGTCTTTTTATGTTCTACTTTTGCAATTATTTCATTCCGTCGCCACATTTTTTATCTCGCAATTGGCGCGTGTTAAATTAAATAAATTTAATCTCCATCAATCTTCATCGTGATGGCGTCATCAATTTAAGTAAATTTAGCGTCCTGTATTCCAGTGAATAATGCATTAAATAATCAATTATACAAAGTAACGAGAATGTTATATTTGCAGGGCTTAACCGGAAAATTTTTTATTGTCGATTTAATTGATGGAAACAATCATCGCCATGTTACTGTTGTGCCAGACATTTGGATCTTCCAGGCTGATGACAATTCTTCAAAATGTTGGTATCCTAAAATTTCTGGGCACATTTCATCAAAGAAACGTGAAGTACCAAAACCATGTTGGTATGTTTATCCTTGTATCGTCAGAAAGGAATATGGTATAACAATTTACAGTTTCATATTGTATGGTTTTTCAAATTTTGTTTACATTTCATCAGATTCATATGAATCTGCTCGTTCACAGGAACACATTGCTTCAATTCAATCAGACATTAATACTGAGGGTGAAGATGATGCCAGTCAACCTAACACGTCATTGGGAAAAGGAAAGAGACACAAGAGGCCGAATAAAAGATTCTTGCCTTCAAGTGATGATGAAAGCGTTGGTGTATATGGACCCACCCAGCCAGAAACAATTGTGATTCCAACAATTCCAGTTAGCTTATTAAGGAATTCTGTTGATGGTGGTGTTCCTGCTGTGCGCCCAACAGCACCACTTGCAGTTCAGCGGAGATGCAATAATTCTGTTGATGACCCTGGTGTATCTGGGCCCACTCATACAGAAGCAATTGTGATTCCAATGGTTCCAGTTAGCCTATTAAGGAATTCTGTTGGTGGTGTTCCTGCTGCACTGCCAATGACACCTTTTGAAGTTCAGCAAAGTTGCAGTAACTCTTTTGAGGAAGTCTCGCAGCATATGAGAGGGGAAATTACTGTTAATTCTACGGATGACAATTCACCAGTTTCCTACAACAACTTGTATTCACAAGGTCAGTATTTACAAATTTTTTTATCACAATGGTAATCTGTACTTACTTTAATTTGTATTAGAAATGCCCTATTCCGGCACGATTGGAAATCAGCGGATGAGTGTTGCGGTACCGAATCAATCAAACATCTTGAGCGAAGGTAGCATGTTTAGTTTGTTGGTATGTTTTTTAAAATAAATGTTTAAATCCTCTGTTTAGTAGAAATGCCCAACGGTAGTACGCGTAATGTTTTTTTGGGAAATCAGAGGAATCAATCAAACACCTTGACTGACGGTAATTTGTTGACTTCATTTTAAGCTTTCGTCGTTAATGTCTACTTTCAAACGTACATTCTTTCATTTATTTAAACTTTAAGGTTCTGTAGCATTGATTGGGAAGTTGGTAAGAGAAGTCCTTAAACTACAGGAATTTATTTCAAACATGATGGCGAAACTCGTCGTTATGGAATCAAAGATGGAAAGCCATCGACAGCCAGTAGCAGAAACACTAGCTAATCCAGAGTTTCTTCTAGAACCTCTGCAAGAAATGGAAGAAATACAAGCTTTGGAGGAATCTTTACGTGACCCGGATCTTTATTTTCAGTTGGTAAGTTAAAACAAATATATTTCATTGCTTCTTTAATAACCACGTTTTGTCTAATTAGGTTGGGATGATTCGTTCCTTGGGAGGAGCATCCATTAGAGATGCCTTGAAACGTGCCTGGTATAGGGTTTTCTCCATAAAGGTGATGGCTTCCGTTAATTGGGAGGGTAAGATAAAAAAGGGATCACTTCAAAAGCAGGGTCTAAAGCAGTCCATTGTTACCAAAGCCGTGTTTGGTAAGTTTTGTGTTTAATTTTTAGAATATTCCCTTCAATACTTCTTTAAAAAAATATTATTTCTTGTTAGATGGTGTGCGAACGACATCCCGCAAATCCAATAACTTCGAATTGGAAACAGAAACAAAGAAGATAATGAAAGGAATGCCAGAGAAGTATCGAAAACGATGTGCGACTGAAAAGTTGATATCGAATGAATATGAAACTGACAGCACCTTAAACCGTCCTGGCACTTCCGCGGACAGTGAGTAGAGTATGTTAAAGGTAAATGTCTCAAATTTCCCTTCAGCCTTCAACAATTTTTATCTGTTTTTATTTTGTTTTAGAGCTCTTGAACGACAGTGAGAGAGAATCAACTCCCATTGGTCGGCAACAATTGAGAATTACCGTATAATTTAAGAATTCAACCTGGAGTACTCGGAGAAACCCTCCAATTTTAAAGTGTTAATCAAGATTAACAAAGAGGGACAATTTCAGTCTCAATCAAGGTATGATTTACATTTAAAAAATATAATTTTCTATATTGAGATCTGTGTTTTCTTTCCATCACAGACACTTTGCAATAAAGCTCAACCTGGATGGAATAATCTTGAAGAGACGAGTGCCGATTTAAGCAATTAGTTTCGCGTTTCGTCCATCAACTAAGGATCCGACTGCAGCCTAGAAATTTAGATGTTGTTTGTTTTCAATCATGTACTGTGTCAAGTTCTTAATCAATAAAAATCATTTAAAACATTTCTTTGCTCTATTAATATTCAAATTTATTGGTTGGTATGAATTTCCAAAACAAGTACATTTACGGAACAATTTTTGATACGGTAATGGACCAGGGGAAAACATCCAACGGATGTTCTTATTTGGACGACAATCGGAGGCCACGTTTGGATGTCCATCGGAGAGGACATTTTGACGTCAAAAAACATCAAAAATAACATCCGCTACGGATATCCAGCCCGAACGGAGCGGACGGCTTTGAAACGTCCTATGGACGTACGGGTGCTAGTAGGGAAGTATTGTACATTTATATTTGATACGATAACCATAAATTATTTTTCAGGAACAAATGGCTGAAAGGACTAAATGGAGTAAAGAGAAAAAGAGAGAACTGAGAAATGGTCCTAGCACAAAAAGATCCAGAATGAGAAATTTACAGAATCAGGTTAGTACTAATTATGAACAAAGTTACTCATGAATTTTTTATTTAATTATTTAGCTATCCTCTAACACTCAGTATCAATGACGATTCATTATTTCATTCTAAATTAGATGGCGACTATGGCCCGAGAAAACGAGTGCCAATTTCTCTGCCTTTTAATGAGTAAAAATGACGTAGAGTATTCGTCAAACATCATTGTGGAGGGATCGTTTGCCAAAAAATTTGAGGAGCGGATAGAATTTCGTGATAATTTTTAATTTTTTTCCCTTTGATCTTTGATCTCAAGGGATTCCTTTACCATAATGCTGAAAAGGAAAGGAAGATGGTACATATGCTGACCAAACGATTATATACGGCTAGGAAACAGATCCCAAAACTACATGGAAAGCTTGAAACTATGTTAAACGATCGGAAATTGGCCATAGTCGATCTACCTAGCATACGAGAAAAACTCGAAACTCAAGCGAGACTTGTAGGAGGTAAGATACATACCAATTTCATTCGCGTTTATTCATACTTCTCAAATTATACATTCGTTTTTTAGAACCAAGGTTGACAAACAAATGGCCTTTGGAGAATTTACAAAGAGAATTAGAGGGTATCTGTGTGGTTATGAGAAACTTGCGTGAGCGGGAGATGCGTTTTGCTGGTATGTAGAATAATTTGATTGATTTCTTAACAATATTACTCTGTATGATATTTTTCAGATGGTTGCAAAGCAAGGACTGTTTTTCGTAGGAAATTGACTCATCTAAAAGAAAGAGCCTGTGACCTTATCAAACTCATCAATGGAAGAAGTCAATGGAACATAACTGAGGAACATCGGATATCTGGCATTTTCCCCTGGCAGACCTCTGGATACAGTGAGAACTTATTGTTTTCAAAAAAATATTTTTGTTTATTCATTATTAAACAGCTCGTTTTTTGTTGTCTCGAAGCATCCGTCGCTGAAGACTTTCAACTAGTTGACACATGGGAGCTACATAAGAGATTCCAAGAAGAAGAATTTCAAACGAAGCGGGAAATGGTTTCATTCATTTCTAGAACGTGCGAAGGATTAAAGATTTTAGAAAGTGACATCGAAAAACTTTCAAGTTAGTTAAGCGAATTTTCCCAGTTTTTAAACGCAAAAAATTAACATATCTTTTTTTTCACCTTAGACGAGCACAACAAACTGTCTCAAGGAAAAATCATTCTAAAGAACGCTGAAATCAAGCGTTTAAAACTGATGTTAAACGATGCCCTTTTTTCCTTTGACGTGGAGTTTGAATTTGATGAAGATGCGTTGCTGGAAATGGAATATGAAGAGGAAGACATTGCCTTAGAACGAATATTCGACGAAGAAGAATTAAATGATACACACGATCATTACGATATTGACGACAGTATGTCTGAATAATTTTTTTAACGATTTGCCTTGTATGTATCGAGAAAGGTTTAAATACAACGTCGAACCATTATTTTAAAATTCAAACTCTGGCTTCAACATAAATAGGGCTAGAGCTTTTTTGCTATCAGTTTACTATATTCTATAAATGTCATAGAACTATATACATGATTTTTAGCTACATTTTAGGTAATCTATTGGCTAGAAGAGAAGAAACTAAATAAATCTACAAAAAAAACCTAAAATTAATAAACTGAATAAGCCGTAATAAAGAGATAAAATTGCAATAATGATCAAATAATAATCACAGTAAGGGTCATAAAAAGTTATATAGTTGAGAAAGAAAAAAAAAGGAATAAAGCGATGTCTTAACACCGTGTTTTCCGCCCCAGTTACTTATTCGATCTTGCCGTGTTTCCACCGAGAAAAAAATTTGTTATTAACTTTTTGGCAATTTTTTTGTTTTAAGAAATACAACTTTCAATTCTTCGGAAATGGATTACTCGATTTTTTTAATTTTTTTTTACGTATAGAACAACCGATTCCTCCTTTATCATCAATAGTTACGAATTATTTAAGATTTGTTTTAAAAACGGAGTTTTAGTCATGGCGACGAAAAAAGCTAAAAACGGTTAACTTTGGAACTTTCGTTTGGGGCCGTTAAAGATTCAAATACAAATTTCATTGCTGCTTAACTATTGTTTGATATTTCAAGCATGTTTTTGTGTTGAAAAAGGTTTTTTTTCTTCATTATTTAAAACCATTAAATGTTATACAAAACACCCTTCGTTGTCATGTCCCACATAAATTTAGCCATGAAAATGTCGTTGCACAACCCTATAAGTTGCCGCATACAGCTCAAAACGGACCAATCAAAACCAAGCAATGGCTTCATTGTTTGTTTGGTTTGTTTCGTAAATTAGTTTTAAATTTTTTTCCTCTGGCAACATTCATTTCTCTGGCTCGCATAGCTTATTAAAACTATTTTTCGTAAAAAGATTCATAAATTTCGAAGCAACATGATGCTCGTTTGACTTTCCTAGGTTTTTGGCGTATCTTTTATTACACGAAGTGTGATTCTGAAAACCATATTTATATTGTTCATTGTTGCAAACTGAACATCATTACATGAAGAAAAAAAAACAGTCTCAATTGAAAAAGTAAAAAACATTGACTGCCATATCAAGATGTACAACAACATTATCAATATCAACAATAACACTCAAAGATAGTTGTCTTTTGTAGTGTATTGAAGGATGTTTCTTTTGGACCTTTGCTTGATATTTTTCTAGTCTCAGTGAATATTCCATTCCCAGATTCTTTATGTAATTTTCTGAATTTTATCTAAAAAAAAATGCTTTGTTATATATGCCACATTTGCATCTTTTATTCAATCTTACCTGAATTATAGCAGACTTGATAAAAGAAAGGATCCTTTTTTTAGTACGCAGGCTCATTCACAGCAGAACTAGAGTGTCATAAAGGAATTATTTTTTTTTAAATCACACATTGTTTTTCTTGTTAAAAGGAATAGATCACTCACTTGAAAACATTGACCTTGTATCAAGATGAACACTATCAATACCAACAATAACACTCAAAGATAGTTTTCTTTTGTAGTGCATTGTGGACCTTTCCTTTGAACATCCGCTTAATATTTTTCTAGTTTTAGTGAATATTCCATTCCTTCAATCTTTGTGTAATTTTGAGAAATTTATCTAAAATAAAAACTTTGTTATATATGCCATATTCGCATCTTTAATCCAATGTTACCTGTATTATAGAAGACTTGATAAAAGGAATGATCTTTTTTGGAGTACGCAGGCTCATTCACAGCAGAACTAGAGTAAATAGCCATAAAGGAATCAGGTAAGTTTAACACACATTTTTTTTCTTGTTAATAGGAATAGACCACTCACTCGAATTTTGTAGAATTTTAAAAATTTTATCTAAAATATAAATTATCGTTAAGTAGACTACAATTTCAGTTAAAATTCCATTGTACCTGAATTTAGAAAAGTTGAGGAAATAATATAGGGTCACGTAAGTTCTAGCATGCAGTTTGCTGAGAACCCTTTTGTTGAATGGCGGCACATAAGTACTTTTCTCCGTTGATAGTGATTAGCCCACCAACTCGATTTTCATGGAATTTTGGAAATTTCATCTGAAATAAAAAAATTTTCAAGTAAATCATGTATGCATCTTTAACTTCTATTAAACCTTAACAGTGGTCCCATCGATCTCTTTCCTAAAGATGACAATCCAAGTATCATCAGCATTTAGCGGAGGACAGCTTGAAGGAATGGGGGAAGCAGCAGTGGGGCTTACAGGAAGATTCAAAGAAGGAGTGCCCTGTAAATCTTTGATCTGAATGATAATTTCTCCGTTTTTTCGCTTCGCTCATCAATTTGCAACCGTTTCCTCTACCCACTTCAGACAAGTTGCGTCTTCTTAAAACCGCACTTCTTTCCTTTCTTAATTCTTTATTAATGGACTTCAATGAATCTCGTTTTCTATTAGGTTTCCCCATTTCTTTTCCACAAATATACCACAAAATACTGTTTACATGATTTTTCGCGCCCAAAACGTCTGCTGTTGACAGAGCGAAAGAATTAAAATTGTGCCATTGAGGGCAGCACGCGTAGCGGTGTCTAGAAGACGCGACGAAACGGTGCAACGAATTGATGGTCACATTCGTCCTACCGTTTCGTCGCGTTGGCTGAGATCAAGTTGGCTTTTTATTTGGCTCGCCCGATGTGGTTGTTCTCTAGGTTTTTCAACGGTAGCAGACGACTACCACATTTTTTCAAAAGTTTTCAGTCATATGTTGGATTACACGGTTTCGAACAACATACAAGAAATGCCAAAGTAGGGCTGTGGCCCGGGTCATGAAAACCCGGGTCAGATCCCGGGTCAAGGAAAAATAACCCGATAAAAGGCAACCCTTTAAGGAATTTTTTTTTTCGGGACGGGTTTCGGTACGGTTCAAGGGGTTTTCGGGCTAACCCGAGATGTGGCGCCATCTAGTAGTAAGACAAAGAAGGTTTTAACTCTTACGCTAAGTTACGAGTCAACAAAGCAGAATAGTTTAAAAACATAGCAATCTACAGTAACGGTCAGGAATCGGGGTATCTCTCTGCGTACTTGGGAACTCCCAAGTCACCAACCCACAGGCGCCTCGGGACGTTTGTCTCAATATAGTGCTGCGACTGGTGACCAATTTTCAAAACAATTTTTCCACTTTCCACAATTTCTACACAAGTTTTACACAATTCTATGCCAAACAAAATCACATATAGTTTTGAACTGCTGGAGATTATGCTAAAATGCTATGCTTTCCTACTTCAAGTTCTAGCTCATTGTAAAAAAATTTAAAGATATTGTGGATAGTGGAAAAAATCGTTTTGAAAATTGGCCACCATTCGCAGAAAACGTCCAAATGTACCTAAATCCTGTCAATCAGGCGATGCTGCTGGCAAAAAAGAAGTTTTCCAAATGTAAACGTTGTAATGGTTGAGTCTGATGACGAGACTGAAAAGAAGAGAAGAAAAGTGCATTTGACCAGATAATTACGCGGGACATGACCCGACCCGGGTTGTTTTTTCTGACCCACAGGTCAAGCGGGACGGGACATTTTTTTTGCCTCGTCGACCCGGTTCAAAACCCTTTAAGGAAAAAAACCCGTTAATTTTAACCCCTTAAGAAAAAACCCGTCCCATTTGGTCCGGGCCACAGCCCTATGCCAAAGTTAAGAGTGTGTTGTATTTGTGGTATTTCTTCAGGTTATTTTAAGAAGGATAGAAATTCCCGTAGTTTTTTTAATTTTCCAAACCCGAATATCAAAAAGTTAGTGCCATTTGATAAGGATCTGTTGGAAAGGAGGCTTGTTGCATGGAAAGAAGTTGTTGGAACTAACTATGATAATGTCCCTATTGGACTGACTTGTGTTTGTTCTGACCACTTCCACCACTCCACCGAATTTTTTTAAACAGATCAGACTGTAGCCGAAGAAAATGCAACATCTTTGGCCCAAACGAAAATGAAATCGGGTCAGCGGTTGAATTGATATCGATTTAAAAGCGGGAAAAAATCGACCGAGCGTGGTCCGTGGGGACCAGCTCGCTGCATCTCGGCTTGGCATTCTCGGAAATCGGTTTCCGAGAAAAACGTTCGACCCAAAGTTTGAAATGCCCGCAGATCAACTATCTGAGGTCGCATCGAAACAGGAATCACACGACGTCGATCTCGTGAATGTCTTCTATTTATTCATATTTTTTTTTAAATAATCGGACAAAAAATCGTGCGACAAATAAAAAGGGATTTTCCGAGAATAGCAGGTAGCCGCTCGGCGATTAGTATAGTCATTTTAGCTTTTGTACCTCAAACAATTAGTAATGAGAAGTTTTATTAATGAGCACTATTTCGACATACTTTTTAAGTAAGTGTGTAAAAAAATTCAAAAATCGTACGTAGGGATCACATATAAATTTTCAATTAAAAATTAGAAAATAAGAAATGGGGGTGTAATTTTAAATTTTTTTTGTTTTTATTACATGTAATCAAACTGTATGTGTTAATAAACGTGTGTTTCTAATTTAAATGTTTTTTGTGTAGATTTACTATTTTTTTTTAATTTTAAAGTTACTGAAATTGGTTTCCGCGTCGAAATTTTTTCGCCGTGTTTAACACGGCGCTTATGGCGCTACGCGTCTTGTTAAAATTGATGCTACATAAAAACTAAATAACCTAAAAATCCCCAAATAGTCTAGTTTTGTAGCCAATATAACCTAGTTTATTTTGTATTAATTATATCTTATGAATATAACACAGTAAAAAAGTTATAACCATTACAAAAAAAACTCCCCTTTTTTAGGTTTTTCCAAATTCCGCAAAATTCAAGTTGCTTTTACAACACACCCGCTAGGGTGACATTTTCGGGGGGCGCTGCAACTTTTACTCGACTACAACTATACAATTGAAACCTATTGTTATTGTTATAAAAAAATTCAAAATGTTGAAGTGTCGAAAATATGCAGGCCGTGTTATTAAATTTAAGATTACTCCTCGTTCCTATTTTTCGACACTTCACACACACAGACACACACACACACACACACACGACACAGTGTAAACTCAACAGTTCAACACCATGAAGTCTCCAATGTTGAACAACTACACTTTAATTGTAATCATGACCCACAACCCTGCTAACACGGCTGGTTTGATATCCGCCTATGCGACGTATGTTCATCCATTCTTCGTCGCGTCTATTTTTCGTCCAAAAAATACGACGATAGTGCGTATTTTTCACGTCTTTTTACGATGTTGCTATCTTGTCTATTTTGTATTAGTTTAAACTGTCTAATAGACGTGCTAATTTGCCACAAACTGGATATATTTTCCGTTTGTACAAATTACATCCATTAGATGACCAATTCAAATATTTATTTATTTTTAAAAAGATAACTTATGGCCCTGACGTACTTTATAAAAAATATCGCGGCAAATTCAAAAGGTCAAAGCTTTCTACATTTTCCACTTGTATTTTTATGTCTTGCAACATTTGAATAAATCACATTACAACATTTCAATCAATGATCATTTAGCAAACGAGCTAGAACAAAGAGGTGACACAAAATAAAATCCATTTTCAGGCAATTGCATGGGAATTCTCAGCATTTTACATTTCATCAACGAAATTGGCCAAGCTTGAACAATCGACGACAACTCACTAACAACTATTTCTTGGATGTCAATAGATGTTAAGGGGTAAACAAACAGGTTTTGTTGCTTGCAATATTTGTTTCCAATCAGATATACAGTCATGCTTGCAAGTTTCTTTAGCAGGCAAATGGGTCTATATCCTTTCATTTTGTTTGGACGGAAGGGATACTATGGTGCCTACCATACCCTCGTTTTCTTTCCATTCTTCTCTTCCTCTACGTTTCAGTCAATTTTCCTACTTTTAATTTTGCACTTTTTTCGCGGGTTGCGAAGAAAGAGAAATAGGAATAGCATAAAGGGGTACGGTAGGCACCAAAGTATCCCCTCCATCAAAAAGAAATAGAAGGATATAGACCGATTAGCCTGCTAAAGAAACTTCCAAGTATGACTGTACATCTCCAATATGATCCCGAATAATATTGCGGATTAGAATTACAGTATGATCGCATAGAATTGCGCAATTATTAGGAAATTTTGTAGTCGCACTCCATTTCCCCCATGAAAACATAGAAAATTGGCTCGTTTTTAAATGATTAAAATTAGTTGGTAGTGGTCCTTTCCGATGGGGATTCGACAACGATAATGAGCTTTTATGGGGCTGGTCAGGGCTGAAATGAACATTCATTTCTATTTCGTGTAAGCGTCGAACTAATTGTTCCAACGGCTTTGCGCTGTGTCTCAGTAGATGCTTCATGGTTTGGAGTTTGTTTTCAGAAGGAAAGGCGCTAAACCTGTCAAGATTTCCATAAAGAAGGACATCATCAGGTAGGTGGATAAGGTTGTGAACATTGTAAGTGATAAACACTTTCTTAAAAATCTTTTTAGACTTTCGGACATATGCACGTAAAAGTCCTCTTGCATACTCGGTAAAAAGAATGCATTTAACTGGGTGTACTAAAAGCTTGATTGCTACGTGTAATAAGAGAAAATGTTTGTAGACTCGGGGAGGGAGGATTCCCATAAATGCCACAGGGTCTATGTACAGGAGATGCAAACGATGTTCCGTGGTTTTCATGTGAGGAAAATCGTCTAGTGTTCGTGTCTTTCGCGGAAATTCAGAAGGAATATATCCCTTTATGGCAACCAGGTATTGGGATACCTTTTTCACCAGCTCAGGACGTAGATGGACACGATCATACTTTCCACGAACCCATTCACTCATAGACTTTTTTTGGACCCCCAAACAGACCAAATGCATATAATCTAACGGGATATTTTTTACCATATCTTTTAACACTTTTTCTACTATTGATCTTTTTTTTTTTTTATCAAAATGATTCAAATATGCCACTGGTCTCTGCCGAAAAAGGGCATCTGTTCTTGCAGGAGCATTAAGATCGGGATACGTTACCCGCCCACCGTGTTTGCCTGTGTTTCTAACCCAATCTCCTTTGGTGGTGCATTTGTGGCAACAATTATAGCTATTATGAGGGACGACACTTGTAGCAAAACTGCGTGCTGAGGCCTCAAACAACATGGCAATAGTTTCAATCTTTAATAGTCTACCACGAAACTCAAAACTATTTTTTTGTAGATCGGACAGTTCAGTCACAAATTCTAGTAAAAAATCGTTGATGCAGTTTGGTTTCTTGATGCCACAAAATACTCCAACTACAATTAGTTTGGCATATTCTACGTTGTATAACTTCCCCACAATGGGCCAAAAACTGTTTCCACTACTTTTAACCAAAGGGAGCCCATCGATATTCCATATAAATTGCAAAACATTTGGAATGTCCTTTGAGTTCAAAAGAGCCAAAACAACAGCAAGAGTCGAAGCTATGCCAAAATTTAAGAAGGAACCAGGCTCAACAACTCTGCATTGAATTCTGGATCTCAGTGACTTGAGCAGTGTTCTCGAGTCCAAGGGAAGATACGCCAGACCAGCTTGTCTGTTTAAACGCTTCAATAGGTTCGAGACATGAGCTCTTGGTATGTTGCAATCCAGTACCCATTCAGCAAGACTCCGTCCCACAGCTTCTTCATGAGAAACATCAATGTTCTCATCATTTAAATTGACCAGCCAATCATTGACGTAGTCATCTGGGATGGATGATTCACTAACAGATTTGTGGTAAGAATCATCTTCCTCCAAAGGTTCCTCCCAGTCAAGATTTTCATCGTTCATGAAATGTTGGTAATCTGTGGTATAACCTGAAGCACCTGAAGCCTGACTGTCACCTTCAAGAAAATTGGGATGGCCTGGGAATAAACATAAATGAATAAGGATTGTGATTCATAATGTTACTGTGTTACCATTAAACTCATTGCTCATTGATGTTGTCCCAACACTTGCTAGAGGAAGATGTAAGTGTTCATCGGTGTTGACACTCTTGCTTGATGTAGTTTCGCTGTTGACAACTTCAGCTGCGAGTACATTTTCATCACCTAACATTACACAGAAATATATTAGGATGTAAATATACACCACATTATTATTCTATAGAAGTAGTATTACCAATCAACTCTATCCTCAATGCTGGTGTAACACTTGTTTGTGATGGAGGCAAGTCATTGCTGATGTTCACAGTCCCGTCAGTTGCCTCACAATGAGTTCCAACATCATCTGTTAGTAAATTCTGACTCCCTATAATGAAAGTCATAAAATTAATGAAGATTACAACACTCCCCAGCCATGGAGTAATATTCAACATTGCATTTACTAAACATGGTTTACTAGAACGGAGTTTTCAATCAAATTTACTTACAAAGCAATCCATCAATGTATTTGTTTGTGTATTCTTTTTTCCGTCTTAGTGTTTGGCGGTATCCCACTTCTATTTTCTTGGTCCGAACAGCATTAGGGTCATCCTGTTTTCCATCAGCCATTATTTTAACACCAGGCAGCATGGAAAATTAGATAGACATTTTTAATTTTTAGTCTGTTCGCCTCAACTCAAAAAGATAAACGAGTGTAATGCCATCGACATAGTGGCTGGTCTAACCACAACCAGTCAAAGATTGTCTAACTTCTTTGATTACAGTTTTTGTTTTACCTAATGTTTCGGCATAATACGTTAAACTATTATTAACGAATTAAGCCAATTTTTTAAATTTCAGATATTTAAATATATACTTCATTTTATAGTTCAAAATAGAATGTAAAATTTAAATAAGATTCTTGCTTTCACCACAGTCGCTTGTTTGCGCCCACCGCCCAGCACCGTAGCAGACGAGAAAAAGTAGTCGCGTGGTTGGTTTTTTGTTTTAGATTTGCTTTTCGTACAACACATACCACATGCTTGAACTGGTTAATACCATTCTTGATTGCACTATATATTTCGAATGATGGATTCTCAAATTCAAAGTAGTGTAAGTAATTAAAGTAATGCCGTGTATGTTTTCTTGTATATTTATCAATACCTGTCTCACTTTTGGAACAGGGAAGCAAGCAAAACAAGTTTCACATCGTAAATTTAGACGTGGATGTCGTGATTTTGAACAAGAAAGTGAAACAAGTACAATTGGCAGTTGTACCGGATATTTGGGTGTCAGATGGAATCTGCTACTACCCTAATTCCAAGAATTCCCTGCCTTATGTCATGAGAAGATCCCCCGTTGGAAAAAATTGGAAAACATATCCATCAACCATCAAGTCAACGTTTGGTAACTAAACTCTATACATTTAGTTTCTCAATGTGAAACAAAGAATCCGTTAATATTTCAGATACCTACACAGAAGCTAGAATCAAGTTGGCTGGAATTAATTCTGACATCGAAACTACAGATTCTCAACATGATGCATGTGCTGCTGTGAATGAGGAGGGTAGATCCAAACGTAAGAAGAGGAAACCTACGAGACAATTGAGTGCAGATGAATCAGCAGAAATTCAGATAGTAGTGATTCTGATTTGGAAGAGTGTGACGATGAAGATGTTCAACCTGCTGTCCCAGCTGGCTGATGTGCTGAAAAAAGTATGTGCATTCTCTCAAAATGTTTCATGTATAATTTTAAATGTATTTTTGTTTCATTTAGATAAATCTGCCACATGTTATTTACCTCCACAATCTTCTACGGCACCTGATAGACAGGTCTTTACTGTTCCTCTTACTGTCAATGATGTAAGAAGCAGCCAGCAACCAACAGCCGGATTAATTAATCAGTTGGACCAGCCAGCAATAATGCCTCCACCTTTTCAACAATCTTTTATTCCAGAACATGTATCCAACGGAGAACCATCAAGTAGTTATCATCGTGAAAGTTATCACTCTCCACCGCGTTATCAACAGCAGTTCTACCCAACTTCTGATTCATGGGCACATAATAGTGCCATGCAGCAGCAAACACACACTGCAGTATCAAACGAAACTGTTCAGAGTAATTATTTCTTGTATTTTCTTACTTCAGTATCGTGACTAATCGTGAAATAATTGTACTTTTTCCAGATGACCAATACTCTACAAGGGCCCCATCAGATTATTGGAACTCTGCACAGCCTAGAACTTCTGGTGTGAACTATCACATCAATGGTTATCAGCAACAATCCAGGATTTCAGAGAACAGATACTTAACTGAAATCGGTCGTGTAGTGAACACTGTTCCCGAGACTCCTTTATTGACTCAAAATCTTCCAAACAACACTCGTGATACAGTTTCAGTTCTGCCTCGAAGAGATCTTCCTAGTCTGGGTAAAAGATATAACCACCATGCATTTGTAGAATTTATAATTTCTCGTTGTTATTTTAAAGAGTCTACGCAACAAACGAAGAAACGACATCGGCACCCCGAGCAGGAATCTTTTGGATTGTCAGTTTTTAAGTCCTTTGCCCAAATTTCTCAAGGGATTGAGAAACTTTCAAAAGCCTTACAAGTAATTAGTATCGCGATTGAGAAAGGACAATCTTCAATCGCATTGCCAACGATGGAATTCGACGGCCTACCTGTTAAAGATATCGAATCGCTACGATTGTTGGAGATAAAGCTGTTGGATCCAGCTACTTTCAAAGAATTTGTGAGTAATTGCTGGCAATATATTTATCTCGTGTAACTTGGATTTTATTTTATTATGATATGCAGGTATTGATGGTCAGTCGTATTGGTGGAAATGGAGCGGCCAATTTTGTCGATCGAGCCTGGGACGAAATTCTTAATGTAAATGCTAAAGCAAGTTGCAATTGGAATGGTGCAAAGCGTAAGGGAACTGATCAAAAGTATGGCCTAGAAAATTCCACAGTTACTGCAGCAGTATTCAGTGAGTATTTTGTTAGTTATCTCTCCTCTAGTTCGTAATATTTACAACACAAAAATGTATTTTTCAGAAGCCGTTCTGGATAAGTTTTCCGGTTCGGACAAAAACGAATTGACAAATTTTACGAAACTTGCAGTGAAGCACGCGCCCGGGAAACAAAGGAAATAGAACGCCGCTGCTGCCGTTGCTGAAGAAGACGAACCACTTGGATAAACACAAGGTGTGCCAGATTTGATAATTGCTTCTGTAAATTCTAACCTTTATCGTGTGTTTGTGTATCCTTATAGTTCTATATGCCATTCAAGAGAATCAGTTTGAATGGTCAGCCAAATTTTTGCATCAAGACAAAACTGCGATTTTCAGAAGAAAACACATCGACAACAGGATATTCTTGAAAAAATACCTGTAGTTTGTCTTCTCGTATATTGCCGGTTCAATCGAAGAATTGTTGATTCTTTTGATGTTCTTTGTCCGTTTTTTTCATTTGTGTTGATTGACCTCCCTTGTTGTCATCAAACTCGTCTCAACACACTAAATAATCTGGAATTGTCTTACACTTATCGCTATATTTGTAAGTGGAAAATACAACGAGTATTACATTTAATTCATGGCAAACTTTATTTAATTTAAATGTATTTCGGCTGTACATATTTCGGCTAAATTGGATGTAGGGTGGAGAGTCCAAAACATGGACAAACAGTGTATAACCTACATCCAAATGTGACCAGGGTAAAATTTCAAACACGTCCACATCTTGTCCATTTGAATATCCTATAGACGTAAAAAAATTACGTTGAAAGATGTGACATTAGGACAGACATTCAACGTACCATGGATGAACAAAATGTATATCCAATCGTCCAATATGGATAGCAGGGGTACGTTGTTGAGATGTAAGCGTGCTAGCAGGGAAGTCGATTACGAAAATTAGTGGACTACCATTTCCAATTATGGGACAACTTCCAACATGTAAGTTCTTAGTTTCAAAATCAAAGCTACTAGTACCAATAATTCAAATCGAAGTTTGACAACAAATAGTAACACTGCTATTTCAAACAACACAAATTGTATTGCAAATTTGCAATAAATATTAAAATCAGTTATGTACTATAATAGGTTCATTGCCACATAGTAAATTTACTCTCAAGTATTGTGATTCAATAGAAACTACTGCTACTACAAACACAGTTGTAGAAGGTAAAATATTATATGTCAAACGTGAATCTAATCTTGCAAACACTAACGTTTTACTGTTTGAAAACACCTTACAACAACAGGTTCACGCTTCCCAACCCATAAGACGGTTAATAGGAAGGTGCATCGATTAACTCGATTTCCACATAATGGGAAAAAAAGTAAGAAATCAAACAACATTTTGTTTCTTTGAATATTCTAATAATTAAATGTTAAAATCTATTTTCTTAGATGGCAAAAACGTCAATAACACAAAAAAGACAGCTGTTTTTAATTCTGCGGCTAACAATTATTCAACGAAAATTGTACGTAATGCTGAAAGGAAGGATAAACAGAAGATTTGTAAAGAAACCGTCAAAATACCAAACTACGAAACCCCTTCATTACTAGGAAAATATGCAGAAACAGTGAACATCCGCACTTACAACGATGTGGCGATTGACGATTTCCTTGTTTCTACTACTACAAGGCCTCATTCGATGTCAAAGCTTCTCTCTTCGGATGTGCGTCATGCGACGTTCGGGAATTTCAAATGGGACTCGACAAAACAAAGCGTTTCTGTGACCGACACCTTAGTGAATCGGGAAAATTCCATAAAACGCCGGAACAATATGCAGCCTGGCTCAAGATAAAACAGAAATTCAGGCCTGTTTTCAGTTGGTTCAAAGGCTACAATTCAACCATCTACAATTTCCACCCTGAATGCGTCAACACCAACTTGGACGCCGACGGCAACGTCATAGAACTGGTTAAACTCTGCCCGGTTTGTTCAAGCTGTGCCGATAACGTAGAACAATCATTTCCGCGTTACTCGATCGCAAACGGAATCGACTACGGCGTTTTTTTCCGACTATCTTGGCTGAAACCTTTGAGCTTGACGGAAGAGCACGCCATCTCATTAACACGACCGTACGGCTGCATCGTTAAACTGTCAGGCTTCAACTGTGCAGAACGCCAGTCGGCGAAAAAAGGCCATTTCATTTTCTTTCGGCAAGCGCAAGCAGCTCAACAAATGGCAGATGCTACTAAACCCGATCGTCTACGAGTGTTGCCTGATGTAAGCGACATCAAAAAATACATTGCCATTACTTTCATTGGAGCCGACCAAAGTTGGAAAACTCTAACGCCCAATCGATTTCGTGATATTGACGATTTGAAAATTCGTTCAAGTTGAGTTTACGATTGGTTGGAAGCTTTGCAAGCCGTCCATCCTAGTTCCGCAAACATCATCATCGATGATTCGCAGCCTATCGCCAATCAACTAAACAGCGTGATACACAAACTCATCCTGAACGCAGAAATCCTATCTTCGGATATCGAAATCAACATTGACAAAGTCGCCACCGAAAGACCAGCCAACAAACCAATCGCAGAAGACGAAATAAACAACGAACCGCTACCAACTACAGAAACTTCTGGGAATACAAGTGCATCAACAATTCCGTCGACTTTCGAAGAAGAAGAAACACATCCACCGAACGTGTCAAACGAGATTGAACCTATGGAAATGCATTCATCGTTCTTGACTCAACGTGACCCACGTCAGAAAAATGATAAAGAGCAAAAATGTGGCGGATTACACGAAACGTTAACTAACAGTGGACAACCACATAGAGCAAGTACTTTCATGCAAGAACAAGGGGAAGAACGCCTAACAAACGAAGAAGGTTTACCGATTATTGCTGTGACTGAACCTTTGTTTAAGATACCGCTTGAACCACCAACTATTCAAGGAATTCGAGACGGAAACATGCACGCAGGAGACGACAATGTCGACATGATTACCTTGAAACTAGACGAAGAAAACCCTTCAACGCAACCGAACTCTCACTTCCAGAATCCCTGTTTCGCCAATCAACGAGTACACGAGCTACTTGGACGTGAAGAAACCTTACCCGAAGAACCGAACGTGAGGACGAAAGCATCGAAAGAACCCAGCAACGAATATGAATCGAACGATGACCTCATCTATACACGATCTCTTGAATTTTCTCTATTTATTGGTATTTTCCAGGAAGTAATCGGACACAAATTTAACGACAAATAAAAAGGGATTTCCCGAGAAAAGCAGGTAGCCGCTCGGCGATATCGTCAAGTCCCTAGAGAAGAACCTTTTTGACCCAAAATATCTTACAGCTTTTGGGCGCTTTTTCCAGATGCGCTTTTCTTACGCGTCTAACTAGGCCGCGAACTCACTACGAACGCGCTTCTTAACTAACGATCCCTTAACAAATACTTCCCGAAGGGCGATACGCGAACGCGCATAACTTGTACGTATCATATAGGATATATAGGATGTAAATATATAGGGATATGTATAATATAAAGGACATAATATATAGAGTGGTTCAAGGTTGCCATCTTGGATAGGTATTTCTCCCAGTTTGGTGCAGCCTTAAACAAAAAAGCATTGGCAATTTTAGTATTTTTGGTGGGAAACGAATGAAAGTGAACAATTTTTGTAATGGGTGTAGTTTACAATGCCTGAACTTTCAATATTTTCAAAAAATCTTGAACCGATAGCAAAGAATCGGTTGTTATAGCTTTTGTCGTCGTTGAAAATTTATGATCCAAACTTGATTGACGAAAATCTTTGGAAAAAATATCGTGATGCCATTCCAATTGTTCCGGCAGTGACGTGGCCTAAGCTAATTGACTATTTTCAAAATGAAAAAAGTCGAAATACTGGAGAACCACTGCAAGTTCAAAAAGAAGTTATTGCTGCCATGGAGCAGAATCTGGATAACCAATGGTTTAGGGACTTTAGTGGGTTAGAGCTGACCAGCAACACAGTCGTGCTGAAAGCCAAGGTATATTCATCACACTATTTCTTCGTGTTATGTGAATCACATTTTATATTGTATTTATACATAGGTTACAGCATCACAAAAAAATCAAATAATCAAAAAATTCACAACATCATCAAAACACGTTTGTCTTCTCTCTATTGCTTCAACTTTTACACCTTTGTTAAAAATGGATATATTTTATAAATATTGACGAATTCTATTTCTAATGAATTCTGCACTAGAGAGAAGACAAACGTATTTAACATAAGGAAATAGGCAATGTTGCAAAAGGCGCAAATTTCAAAAAATTGTGTATTTCAATCAAAAATTTCATATATAAATAATTGCCTAATCTAGATTAATTAGGTATTTAAGGATAAGGAATCAAATTAAGCTTAAATGAAATCAATTTCTGGACACATTGATTGGTAATTTTATAGATAACGAACGAAAAACCCCAATTTTTACTATACCCCCGAGAGGCGAGGGGCCTCCTATACTAGCGAACCTGGCGGGGAATCTTGGGACCCTTTAGTGAACACCCGCCGGTCTTGGGGATAGCCGAGAGTGTACCTTTCCTATTATATCGTGATCCAAACCATCTAGTCGAAATTTTCACTGAGACCAGGGGCCGAATTCCGAACCTCATTTTAAGCAAATTCTTACAAGTTTTTTCTTAGATCGCGGAAATTCTTGAGCTTAGGAGCCAAGGTTGATTCTGAACACTTTTGGGGACCTAAGGCGGTCCAAAAAGTCAAGAATTTTAAAGTTTTTTATTGTTCAAGCCACTTTAAATTTTTGCTTGGTAAGGTACCTTTTCGTTTGCTTAAACAGTGAAAAGTCACCCAAAAGTTTGCTTGAAACGCAAAAGTTGGCTTAGAAGTTGGCTAAAGGCCATTAAAAAGTTGCTGATTAGTACATGTAGACAGCCATCACTTATTTGTTGACATTGTTTTGAATTACAGAATGGACCGAAATGTTTTGCTTTTAGATGAATGGAAGAAGAGCTTAAAAACATCGATGTTTTCCCAGAAAGTGAATTTAGTGACAGTTCTAGTTAATAGTTTTTTTAAATTAATATTTTGGGTTTGTCGGTAGGAGCACCAAGTAAAATACACTCAATTATTTCGTCCCATGCCTTCTTCTGCTCCTTTTTGTGACAACGGGACTGAATTTTTTCCATAGAACATTTTATTTTTACATTTATGCAAATTTTAGAACTATTTAGTAAAAATTGGCGTCCTTTTTCTAGAAAAGTGTTATTAAACTGATTGCTTTTCTTAGTGCGCATTCGAACAATAATATTTCCTGTTGTTGGTTTGACCAGTTATTTTTATCACCATTATTGCTTTATTTGGCCATATAATAGCAAAAAAATTACAGCTAAAAACAATGCCGCGTGTTAATTAAGACGACTTCTTCTGGTGCCCTTAGCGAAAGTAAACCCTATTGGCTGATTTTATGTACCCACGTAACAACCCACTAAATTTTGAGTCAAGCTAAGAAAAAAGTGGCGAAGAGAATTCTTGCCTGGGGTCAGACTTGCCACTCCGATCAATTTTTTATCTTGATCGGCGATCCGATCATTAGAGATTGATGGGATCGGTCGATTCGATCAATCTCTGTTTGATCGGATCGCCGATCAAATTTTGCCGATCTTTTTTTCCGATAATTTCTGGGCGACATCTAGTGTGCATCATTCACAGTGACATCATTCACAGTGATTCATGATGCAGTGATTTTTTTTGTAGAATAGAGAATACAGTAGAATTTTTGTAAACCTGTAACTTTTTTATGTTTTAGTACTATACAGTTCAGAAATGTGGTACAAATCAATTTATTTACATGTCGTGTATTTAGTTTACTTTATTTCAAATATAAAATTGAGTTAGAATACTGCTTGATGATTACCATTCGTTAAATATCGTGGGATCGTGGGACTAAAGATTATGTTTTCAATTATTCACGTGAACTGAAATATAAAATTTACTACCTACCAAATAGTGTCTTTTGGCGTTAAATCTAGTATCGTTGAAGACTATCAGTGGTTTTTGAGTGCCGTACTTCTTAACCTTCATTTTACATCCTTCAAATAAGCACCTGTACATCCGGGCTTTTTTTCCTTCTGCGTCTCCCAACAGTTCGAAGAATTCACTTGGCAGCTCAAGTTTTTTCTCATTAGAACTATAAATGTTACAAATAATAGAAAAAAAGTTACTTGGATCTAATATAAAGTAAATGACGGCAGTACCGTGAAAAAAAATAACTGTATTCTACGCTAAGTACAACAGACCATTGTTTACAATTGTCCTACCTATTATTTCCAGAAATGCTCTCGTTAGGGTCCACATTTTCTAGGGAGCCACAGTCTGACATCCTAAAGATATTCAGTAAACGTAGTTAGACTAGAAAGGACAATGAGTCTTGCAGCAATAATACTTGTTCGATTCAAGGAACAGTTGCCAAGACCACAGCTGTTAAGGAAGCAAAAGTGCACAACCTACAATGATTATGATTTAAAAAGTAAGCCAATGTCAAAGATAACTCATGGCAGCTAAAGCAAATACCTTTATCAAAGCTTGATGGAAATAAAAAGTACCGCTTCACTGTCTTTCAGTAAACGTAGTTAGACTAGAAAGGACAATAAGTTTTGCAGAGACAATAATTGTGCGATTAAAGGAACACTTGCCCAGACCACAGCTGTAAAGGAAGCTCAACCTACAATGATTATGATTTAAAAAGTAAGCTCATGGATATAATAAAAACTGACGCGTGACGGCTGAGTCCTGTCGGTCAGTGTCATTTACAGTAAATGAGTGTAAAGAAGCTTTACCATGGCAAAAGAATCTATTAGTTTTACCGTGTCTAAAAATTCTATCGTTAGATAGTGAAAAGTTTGATCGGAAAATTGATCGCCGATCGGATAATTTTTTTTTTATCGCCGATCCGATCGCCGATCAATCTCAAATGAGCGGATCGGCAATCAATTTTTTTATCGTGATCGGGATCGCGATCAATTTTTGAGCGCGATCACAGCAAGTCTGCCTGGGGTCGAATTTTGAACACCGTACTGTTGCTTAGCCAATACTTAACTTAGAGATAAGTCTGACTTATCGATAAGTGGCAATTTTGAACAAAAATGAAAAAGTTAAGTAAAATACTTCAGCCAAAAAAGAGATAAGTTAAGCAAGAAAATGGAGATAAGTCCAAGGTACCTCAGGAGGTACCTTATCTCTGTACTGTAAGTTTGTACTTTCGACGCATTTCATCACTAAATTTAGCAAAATATTTGTGGTTGTGCTATAAGAAAAAATTTAAAACGCGTCTGCTAGACAATAGAGCAGTAAAACATCCTACGTTGGTACCCTATTCATTTTTCATTTCCCAATTTTTTTCTAGTCCTAGTTCTATCTGGTTTATTTTTATTTAGCTATTGTTTGTGAGTGAATTGTTGTTCATCCCCTTGTAGCAGACGAATTTCTGGCAACAAACGAAATTCTTCGGCTAAAAGAGACGAGCAACTTACAAACAAAAATAAAATAAAAATAAAGTAGATAGAACTGGGGCTAGAAAAAAAATTGGGAAATGAAAAGATGAATAGGGTACCCACTGCTAGGAAGAAAGGGGGAAATCTAAATTATAGTTATGAAAACTTAATTTTTACCGTGAAGAAGATGGTTTTTCCATAAGACGCTGCAGCCTCAGCAGACCAACTTTGACACAAATGAGATTTTCGCATTTGTGGAAAATGCGCAACGCAGGATGTTTTACTGCTCTATTTGTTTTGAAATTGACAGTTCAGCAAATAAAAAAGTGTTAAAAAAGTTACAAAAATGCACGAAATAGAAGATTTCTTTGCAGATTTGGCTGCTTTCGGTGACGAAAGTGATTATTTGTCGTCATCCAGTGATGAAGATAATAAGCACATCAAAATAATTTTTAAATACTTATGTCATGCTTGTTTTGTGTAAATTCTTATGCTTTGTTTTCAGAAAACGTTTGCAAGCTTTAACGTCATTGGCCAAAATTAGCCCCGCCTTACTTTTGACAAGTTAAGCGATCCCATGCCAAACAAGCACAGCCGGCAATTCCTCATTATTTATTTATTTTTATTTCTAAAAAAAATTAAGTTTTCGTTCAACTAGTCGGTAGATCAATTACCAAGTAATCCAAATTGGCTGTTCCAGGTATTTTTTAGGATTGTTCCTTTATGATTGGGCGTTACTGGGCGTGACTTTCACGAAGATGTCTAAGGAATGAAATAAACATTGATAGGTTAGACGAGGGGAATTAAAAAATAAAGATGGTAAGGTGGTTGTTGAGGTATAAAATTCCTCTGTATGGGTGTAATAAACCCCTAAAGTCAATTGGTACGCAAAGTTGACACCAGCGTTCATTTGTGTTGTACCAGCAACACAAATGACGAGGAAACATATAAGAAAACAGCGCGTTGAAGGAAAAAAGTGAATATGTACTTTAATGACTAGATGCGATGTTAAGATCGGAATTGCGGGATTAACTGTATAGATGCCAGAATTAAGTAATGACGATCCTAGATTGGCTTTAACTTTTTTTCCCCTCGAAACTGGAATAATATCTAGCTGATGGATGAACTCTTTAATGCCAATATCGGCCGCAAGGTGATATGGAAGAATCTTGCATATCATAAACGATGTTGATGCGTGATGCCACACCCAAATTCGTGAGTGCTAGATAATAATTAGAAATTTAAATTGCTTAATTCATTTTATTTGTTTTATAAAAACGTTTAATGTTATTCGTCCCTATTTTCCCAATATTGTTCATTTATGAAATTGTGTAAAAGTTTCACAGAATTTAAATGAAAGCTATTTTTACGACGAAAAATGCACGCTTGCGTTATCAACGCTGTTTGGTGATTCGATTCACAGTATATAATGGGTACGTGCATATCTAAATGAAGCGGCACTTGAAATGATTGGGTATGGTGGCACCTTCCCAATGTGGGATTGCTAGTAACCAGGAGTCTGTAAGCAATTACAACTCGGAATGTCAAGCGTTGGTATGGGACTGGCCGACCATTCCTATGCAAGACTGAATAGAGAGGTAAGAGCTATCAGCTGATGTTACGATGGGGATCATATAGTACAGCAATATGATCCGGGCCAACACCCTGACAGTTCTGGAGGATACTAGTGTAACGAAGGCCTACAAATACATTTAATTATGACACCCACATTCTTATTATATTATGTTTACTCTCCCTTGGAATATAAATATGTCTACATTTTACTCTCTTGCATTTACTCTTCTTTTGCATATTATTCGAATATTGTAATCCGCATAGTAACCATTTGTCATAGACATCTTAGCGTTGACCCAATTGAACACCTGCTGTCTGACTCACACGTGCGACGCACATCACACCGCTAAACAAACATCCGTGATTGGTTACACGTGTGACGCATATATCGCCATTAAATAAACATCCGTTTGATTGGTCGCATGCGCGACACCAATCAAGCCATTAAACAAACACCTTCTGATTGGCTGCACGCGTGACATAGCGACGCGTCAACAGCATCACGCCACTTTGACGAGATGCGAGGTTTCATGGTGAACCCAAAATCTAAGAAAGATCAGACCACTAGCAGCTCGCTAAATGTTCAGTTGCCCTCAACAACACTAGTTCGACACCTAACTTGCCTTAGTGTTTTCTCTTACAAGTGTTTCTCCGCCTACCTGTTTCCGTAAGTGCCTATCTGAATTGTATTTCCAATCGTCTCCATTTCGTGTCTGAATTCACCCGTATCGCTCGCGCTACTACGGTAAGATCAATTTACGTTGTCTCCATTACACTTTGTTTCCCCATTAGTTTCTCGTATCCTTATGCGTGTAGTCTCCCTTATATTTTATGGCCTTGTCTAGTAATACACTGTCATCATTGTGGGTAAACGCCTCCGAGTTCCGTGTTAACATATTTGTCTTAATCCGTAAAGTCATTCACCCGAGAGGGAGGATGGTTTACATAATGGTGGCAGCGCTTTTTGGAACTCAACCACAATGAATGATGATGTTGTTACTGGCGGGCATAAACTTGTACATTCCCCTGTAAACAAGCACTCTCGGCCCGAAATAACTGTTACCCTACCCGATCAGGAAACCGTAGCTCGATCCCTTGATTTTGATAACTTGACTACCGAAACTCAGTTTGCACCAGATACACTTCAGAGTGGTAGGACTTTGGAGACCACTGCCGAAGCAATTAGTAGATCCGCTTCCCCAGTTTTGAATCCCAGAGTACACCCAAAGAACTCTCAGTTACGAAAACTACGATCGAACGCTGCGTACAAAGCCGTAGCGGGGCTTGATACAACTCCCTCCCGAAAAACTGGAGCAAGGGCTACGTCCGAGGTAGCGTCAGGAAAACGATCACCCTACTTTTTCGCTAAATTCGCTGAACGTATTTCACCTTCTAAGTCTCCTCCAAAATTAGCGACCAAAACTAGTTCATTAGCAAGCACAGTTCTCGGTTTCTTCCATACGAGGAACACACCGAATGGAAAATAACTTGAACCTGAGCCTGAGCCACCTATTCAACAAAAGCAAGAACAATCACGAAAAGATATTTCAGACCAGGGCGAGCAAGCTTCCGTCCCTAATACTGGCGATCAAGAGCCTGAAAGAGAGAGAAGCGGATTTCCAGTCGAACGATCCGAAGGAGCAGACCCACATAATTCGGCTGATACAGGACATCCGACTGACGAAGCTATATCAAGACGACCAGAACCCATCGACGGTGTAGAAGAAACCAACGATCCTACTGAAGTACTTGACGTCCTAGAGGTGAAACTCAGTGCACAGTCGAAGAAGACGACAGTAACGGAACAACAGACGTCGGAGCTGAAAGCAATTTTCACGTCGTAAGCGAGACAGTTCTTGACCTTCCTGTTGGGACAGTTTCACAGCATAACCAACTTGCAGAAAGGCAAGGCTATCTTGGAATTAATCCTGAATTGTGGGACCACATACAGACACAGAGAGGATCAATATCGCCATCTTTCGCAAGAAGTGGAAGACCTATCCATTCACTTGCAGACGGTATCGCTGGCCTATCAACAAATATTTCTGGCGGACATTCGCAACCTCACCCTATACCTACGGGAGCTGCAACTACTGATTCCATTTCTACTTACTGCTGAGGAAGTTGGACAATTTCCCAGGAGCTAGCAGACCGAACCACGTACAGCTCGTAGAGGAGATCAAACAAACGCTCTCCCAAACCAAAACCCAAATGAAACAACTGCTATCACCGGATATCACGGGACAGATATCACAGCAATCCATGGCATCACAGCAAGTACCGCCGCTGTCGAGAACCCCTCAACCACCGATACCAGTACGACACACCGCCCACCGCCCTATTCGTCAACCACACAACCAGCATACAAATCGACACAACCTTTCCCCGGAACAACGGTCCAGGCGGACAGCAGACGTTGTTGCGAACCTCGATCGCCTACGAGCAGCGTTCCAGCACAGTCTCAGACTTCGCAACAGGGAAATTTAAGATTTCGATTGCCATTTTCAAACAACAACATGGCCTACTGTACTTCTCCCACCAGAGCAGCAACAGTCAGAGATTTGGACGATTTTCAAAATAACCAGTATACTTTCTAATAACCAGTATACTTTCTCCCGGTTACAATTACTTCCTTCTTTCACCGGAAGCCCCATTACTCGTTTTGACTCTTGGTTAGAATCATTTGAAAGTATAGTAGATGGGTCGGGATGGTCAGAAGAAAAAACTATTCAGATGTTACGTGCTAAGTTAACGGACAGAGCTTTTTCCGTCATTCAAGCAATTTTAAAGGAACATCCGCATGATTATGAGTCAATTAAAGAAGCATTGCTTGACCACTTTCATGGCGATGAAAATGTTGATTTATATCTTCAAAAGTTTAACAAAGCCAAACGTAAGCCAGGTGAAAAAGTTGTTGATTACGCGCTACGTATACAGGAAATTTTTAAACGCGCGTATCCTGTAGGTCATTCGGAAAATCGTTTGCAGTTATTCTCATGCAAAAATTTACTGAGGGACTAGACTCCAAATTGCAGACAAAAGTCAAATATAAGGAATTTAAAGATTTTAACGAACTGGTTGCAGCAACACGGGTGTATGCCCTCAGGCTAGAAGCGTTGAAAACCGATCGTGAAATACAGGAGTTTATTCGATCCATAGACGGGTCACAAGACACCAGCAGTACAGAGTTAAAAGAAATTAAGCAGATGATAATAGACCAAAAAGAAGCTGTGAATAAGGCAGTTGCCAATATTCGCCGCGGGGATAAACCTGTCGGGGAAAAGAAAATAGAAAGCGAAGAAATTAAAGACGTACTTAATGAGCTTATCCAAACCGTGAAAAAACTTCAACTAAATAAAAACGACGTCTCTTATCCGGCGAACACAGCATACACGAAGCAAGTTTCTTTTCGAACGCCTACTGTTAACCATTTCCACCGCGCTTCCCTAACAATAGTGGCAATCGACAATTCCCAAACGCACAGAATAGGCCCACAAACACTACACCATCATTTCCGAGATCATCTAACGATACCAACAAAATGCCTACACAGCCGTCGATAATTTGCAATTTTTGTGGCTATCGCGGTCACATTTAATCTAATTGTCGTAGTTATCAACGTCAACAACTAGAACAAGCTCAGCCTCCTATATGTTATTCTTGCCGGGACATCGGCCATAAATCTAATAATTGCCCTAAGTTCAGAAGCACCAATAGGCCTAACATACCAGGTTCCCCTAAAAAACAGGGAAACCAGTAGGGATCAACTGTATCTTCGGGTCAGTTGATGAAGAGCCTCATTTTAAATCCCGACAAGTCGCGAAATTAACAACCATTACGAATGAATCAACTCCAAGAATTCCATTAAAAATTTTCCAGGTCCCGTTACAAGCATTATTTGATACAGGCGCGTCTAAAAGTATTATTCACGAGAGATTATTTAAAAAGTTGCCCCCAAAGGTCAGGTGATCTGCAGTCAGCTTAATTTCGATATATATGATGTAGGGGAGAAAAAGTTACATACGTTGGGAAAAGTGACTTTTCCCGTTGGATACGGAGAGTCAATTTTACAACAAGATTTTATTATTGTAGCGCCAATGTACTTTGTCGCTTAGCGCCGGATGCTAAGAGATGCAAATGTGCGATGTCAATGGACTTTGCCACTCTGGCCGGATGTCAGAGGACTCAAAAGCCCGTCTATGACCGGCCAGAGGGGCAGTCCAATGTAGTTATTCAGACTAGTTGTTAGTGCTGTCAGTGCTGTTACTGTGTAATGCTGTGTGTGTGTGTCGTGTAAGCTGTCTATGACTGAATACATCCCTTAAACCCAGTGAATCTGTTACATGGTGGAGATGCTACTGCGTTGTTCACTGATCAGGTACACGTTTTAACTCAGGTAGGCGTTCGCTGTGAGGGGTCTCTGGAAATCGAACTCGGCAATTTATTGCCGGGCACGAGACCACAGCAACGGTCTGGGAGAGCGTGTATTTGGGAAGTGGGATCGCAGCGGATCCTCGTGTGAATGTCACACGGGAGAGGTGTGATAATAGACGCTGGGGAAAGGAGCCGTAGACGAGCAGCTGAAGAGGCCGCCAAGGAGATTCAGACCTATTACTCGGGTTTGAGGGCGGCAACACCTCTAGCACGATCTTCAACAGGATTGCAGGCAGCAGGCGCTGCTTCAGCTCGGTCAAAGGGCCGTTCGAGAGGCCCTCCTGGAGAAGTGAGTGACCTCACTTTGGGACAGAAAGGTACGTGGTTGTCCAGGGAAGTTTCCCTACCGCGGGAGGTTCCAGATCCGTCACAATTCCAGTCTGATTCCGAGCCACGGGGCGAGGAATTCGAGGACGCACAGAGCTGCCAGGATTCTGGGAATCCGGAAGCAGGGGGTGCTGTGACGGAAGGGACATACGAGTCCGTAGCTGCACGTAAGCAGCACGAGGGGGCTCGTGAGGTAGGGAACGAAGGAAGGGTTAACGCACGTACCGGGGCGGGTAACGAGAAGCGGCAGGAAGTGCGGGTCGTCGATCGTGATCAGGGATCACGCACGCGTCAGGCGGAGTTCGACGACCGCGAGTCGCTTATCCCGCAGGTGTCAGTCTCCAGTGTCCAGGAAAGGATCGACGAGCAGCGGAGGAAGTCGTACGACCCAAATTCGCTCGGAACGCAGGGGTCGGTGACTGGAAACCGAGAGGTGTGGCAGGGGTCGGCGTGGGCGGAAGGCGCTGCCGACAGGAAACGCATAGTTAGCGTGGAAGCCGATACCTCCGGGGTCATCAACAGATCGTCGGGTAGCGACAGCGGACAGCCGTTGGAAGCGAGGAACGACGAGCAGCGAGGGGTGGGCTTGGAAAGAAGAAGCCTGCGCGAAGGCCTACGGCCTAGAGCGTTTAGTACTCCACAGGAAGCGGCAACGGTGAGACAGGGACGCGGCGGATTCAGCGTAGGAGGATCGCCAAGCCGACAGTCTCTGGAAGATCCTGAACTCGAGTGGGACCCGTTTTTGGAAGAGGAGGAAGACATGGCGGAACGCCCAATGTTCCACTACAAGGAGCCGGAAAAGTTCCGGGGCACGCCAAAGGAAAACGCAATGGAGTGGATAGACCGGTTCGAAAGGATTGGTCGCCATAATCGTTGGTCGAATAACGATCTTGCAAGGGCTATTGATGTTTCGCTCGAGGGTGCTGCCTACAAATGGATTGTAGGCCTTGAGGCGAGAAACGCACGCCCAGAGCACTGGGAGGACCGGGAGGTCCAAGTAGCCGGAACTGAGGACGAGCCAGCACACTACAGAGAGGTGCGTGGGCTCAAGACGCTTTTCCTGAAGCAGTTCGTGGCGGTAAACCTGAAGCGGCAGACGGAAAGGAAGCTGCGCATGCGGGTCCAAGGGAAGGAGGAAGACATCACGGAATACTACCATGATGTTATGGATATGTGTCGCATGGTTCAGCCAGACATGGCCGAAGAGGTGCGCATAGACCACCTTTTCAGGGGATTGAGCCCGGCTCTCTACGAGAGGCTTTACGTGTTGGGCATTAAATCGTGTGAAGAATTCCTGGAGGAGGCGAGACTTCACGCAGATGCCGTAAAAACAGCCTATGAGAGGGGGTACGAGGATGCGCGTAGAGAGCGCGAGAAGCCGGCAGTCGGGGCGGTAGGCCTTGACAAGGTGCAAGACCTACAGCGCCAGATTCAAGAACTGAGGGACGAGCTAGCCCGGGCAGGAGATCCTTCGAGGAGGAAAGAGAAGGAAGGGGGAAAAAGCGAATGGAACAGGAAGCAGAAAAAGAAAAATCTGTTTCGCTGTTATAATTGCGATGAAGAAGGACACATTGCAAGAAGCTGCCAAAAAGAAAAGAAGGAGAGGGCGATGAAACCCAAGAAGCCCGAGGGGGAGGAGCCTAAGGCGGCCTGCGCGGTGATTGGCGGAGACCAGACTATGGGAATGACAAATGGTGATCGTCAGCCGACCGAAGAAATTTGGATTGGTGGACGACCAGTCGATGCCTTGGTGGACACGGGAGCAATAATTTCAGTTATTTCACCATCATTGGCGAGTAAATTGAAGCTGAAAATAGTCCCGTGGGAAGGACCGATGGTCGTGACGGCTGATGGACAACCGATGAACCCGAGAGGAAAGGTTTCCTTAACGGTCACGAATAAAAACGCGTCCGTGGAGGGTGAAGCCTTGGTCCTAAAGACGTTTGGACCAGAATTTATCATGGGAAGAAATCTACTGAAGCTGTTTCGAGAGCTAAAAATTTGTTTTAGCGACCCGCCAATAGTGGAACTCGGTGCCATCCACATGGAAGCGAGCAGCGGGAATGAAACAGTGAGGAAAGTGACAGCGATGGTGCGGGTGACGGTGCCGAAAAGAAGTGCGGTGCCAGTGAAAGTGTCAATCCCTGAGACGGGAGGAAATGACACGATTATGTTACTCAGACCGTCAAAGAAACTGCTGCAGAATAGTGGACTGTCGGCGGGTCATGCGCTGATCGACTGCTCGAAGACGAAGGCAGTGGTTCACGTGATGAATGTCGATCATACGGATCACTTCATCGTGGAGGGAACATCCATCGGTCACCTAGTGCCCATTGACCAGACCAGTAATCTCTCTCTGGAAGTTGGTGAAGGGAGGGATGCAGCTGGAGAAGTGAGGAGACGGCCGGGAAAATCACGGGAGCCAGTGGCATTCGATCATTGTGTGGCGTCGACCTTAGCGGCGCAAGATCGAAACGACCTAATTGAGCTGCTGATAGAGTTCCAAGATGTGTTTGCCGACAGCGGTGATTGTTTGGGCCAGTGCACTGTGCTTGAACATGCGATCCCAACGGGAGGAGCGGCACCGATTAAACAACTGCCAAGGAGACGTGCATGGAGGGAGCGGGAATTGATTAAGGATGAGGTCGACAAGATGCTTAAGCAGGGGGTTATAGAGCCTGCTCAAAGTCCGTGGTCATCGCCCATCGTTCTGGTGAAGAAAAAGGACGGGAAGTGGCGATTCTGCATTGACTACAGGCGGCTGAATGAAGTGACAACGAAAGATGTGTACCCACTCCCGCGCATTGACGATGCACTGTCCAAATTGGAGGGAGCGGCTCTGTTTAGTGTTGTAGACCTTCAGAGCGGGTACTGGCAGGTGCCAGTCGCGGAAGCTGATAAGCCGAAGACAGCTTTCGTTACACCGGATGGCCTGTACCAGTTCCGAGTAATGCCGTTTGGGCTTTGCTCAGCTCCGAGCACATTCCAACGACTAATGGATATGGTGTTGGCAGGATTGAAGTGGACTGATTGCCTGGTCTACATGGATGACGTGGTCATCTTTGGAAAGGATGCTAAAGAGCATTTGGAGAGACTAGGAAAAGTCTTATCATGCTTCCGAAAGGCCAATTTAAAGCTGAAGATGGAAAAATGTGGCTTCGGGAACGAGCGTGTGCGGATGCTGGGTCACGTGGTAAGCAAGGCCGGAATCGAGCCTGATCCGGAGCACTGTAAGGCTATAGAAATGTTCCCGGGGCCAAACCTTAATGCCAATGAAAAGGCAAAGAGGAAGTGGGTGAAGAGCTTTGTAGGCCTTTGCTCATTTTACCGCAAGTTTGTTCCGAACTTCGCCCAGGTGGCGTACCCGCTTACGGTAATGGAAGGTAAAGGGGTTTTTCGTTGGGGAGAGCCGGAACGGAACGGGTTTTCCGAGCTGAAGGCTGCGCTGGTGAAAGCAGCACAGCTTGCTCATCCGGATTATTCAAAGAACTTCGAAGTGCATCCTGATGCCTGTGATTACGGCATAGGGGCGGCGCTGATGCAAGAAAGAAACGGGCACCCCATGCCAATTTGTTTCGTCAGCAGAGTGTTGAACAAATCGGAGAGAAATTACACAATAACGGAAAAAGAGTGCCTTGCCATTGTATGGGCTGTAAAGAAGTTTCGGCCATACATTTGGGGTACAAAAATTGTGATAAAAACCGATCATCATGCCTTATGTTGGCTGATGACCAAGCAGGAGCTAAGTGGCCGGCTTGAGAGATGGAGTCTGTCGTTGCAAGAGTACGACATTTCCATCCACTACAAGAAAGGAAGCTTGCACGATGACGCAGATGCCCTATCGCGTTACCCAATACAAGAAAGGGGTGAGGAGGAGCAGGCGGTGGCCATCCCAGTCGCTACTATAGGGTTGGATACACGGTCTTGGGCGGATGGTCAAGACCGGGTGAAGCAGTGGCGATGGATCAAGCAAGTAATGATCAAGAATGACTCCACCCAATACGGAAACTTCATGCTCAAGGAGGGCTTGCTGTACCTGAGAACAATCAGGTTCGGGCAGGAGTTTGATCGGCTTTGTGTGCCACCGGAACGTCGTAAGGAGGCATTGTCGTGGGTTCATGATGAACCCACGGCTGGGCACCTGGGGCAAACAAAGACTCTGGAGAGAGCTAGGCATAGATTTTATTGGCCTAAAATGGACAGGGCGGTTACCCGTTATGTCCAAAGCTGCAAGAGTTGCCAGACCCGGAAGCCGGATCAAGGGAAGAAGAAGGGGCTGATGGAGATAACGCAAGTTGGGGGACCCTTCGAGCGTATCGGCATTGATGTCCTGGGCCCTTTCCCGCGATCGCGAAACGGAAACACAAACATCGTTGTCGCGGTGGACTACCTTACGAAATGGGTAGAAGCCAGGGCCTTGCCGGATGCCACGGCCCGACAAATCGCAAAATTCTTTGTCGAGGACGTAGTGGTACGACATGGATTTCCACGGGAATTGACCTCGGACCAAGGGAAGTGTTTTACGGCTGAAGTCACCCGGGAAGTGTTGGCCCTGTTGCGACTGTCACATCGTATGACAGTGCCTTACCATCAACAAGCGAACGGCCTGGTTGAAAGACAGAACAAAACGCTAGCAACAATGTTAGCGATGTACGTGGATGAGAGCCACGAAGACTGGGATGAATTCCTGGGATTTGTGACTTTTGCCTACAACACCGCGCGACAGGAGAGTACCAACCACACACCTTTCATGATGGTGTATGGAAGGGAAGCGGTGATTCCAGCGGATCTGCTGGCGGCGACGGGGCCAAGCCAGACGAAGCTCGTCGGTGCAGAAGACCTAATGAAGGCGATTATGGAGCTTAGAGAAGACGTAAAGGACCGGCTGGCCATGGTACAGCAACGTCAAAAGACGCAGTACGATGCCAGAGTCAGTGCAGCACCAGTGTACGAACCCGGAGACCTGGTGTTAATCTTTCGCCCGCAGCGGAAGAAGGGGCTCGCGGAAAAGTTACTGCATCAATACGTCGGGCCCTACAAAGTGATCAGGCAGGTCACGGAGCTCAACTACGAGCTTCGGAAACCAAGTGGAAAAAGAACTCTTGTGGTGCATGTGTCGCAGATGAAGAAGTTCGTTGTGGAATCGGACGAGGAGTCCGATAGCGACGAGGAAGATAAGAGGCTAGAGCATGCCGACACCGACTTGGATGTTGAACTTGCCGACACCAACTCGGGTGTCGCGCGTGCCGACACTGGCTCGGAAGAAGCACGCGCCGAAACTGAAGAGGGTATAGCGTGTGCCGAAACCGACATGGGTGAGACGCCTGAAGTCGACACTGGGGTGCCATTCGACGCCAGCACTGCTGCGACAGCTGTGGAGCCGCCAGCCAGGAGAGAAAAGGGGGAAGGAGGCGCCGGCCATTGGAGCCGATAGCCGAAATGGACGAAGGTCTACAAGACGGAAAAGAGTCCGTGGCCCCAGCAGCAAGGGAATCACCAGAGGGTCGTCCGACCAGGAAGAAGCGGGCACCCGGTTGGATGAAGAACATGCTGCTCTTCACTTTGGTCTGTGTCGTAGGCCAAATGGTTCAAGCAGATGAAATGAAGGGGAAATACGTCGCGACCGAAGGAGCGGTTTTTCATCCCGAAGGTACTTTGGCCCTGGGGGACTCGGAATGGGTAGTCATCTATGATGTGCCCACTAAGCGAGCGGAACAAGTAATTAAACTTGTCATCGTTTGGATAGACGATATGGTGCGGGCGTTTGACAGAGCACTCACGGGGAATTTCCCTATGGAAGTCACTCCGTTTTTGGAAGGTCCAGCACGTGACTTAGCGGAAATCAAGGCAAGAGCGGAGCGCCGGAGGCAGGAATTTCGGGAGTTGGAACGAGCTCTGAAAGGTGATGGAACCAGGCAGAAGCGCGGGCTGTTCGACGGAGGGGGCCAGCTGCTTAACTGGCTCTTCGGGACCGCTACGACAAAGGACCTGGAATCAGTGCACTCGAGGCTCGAGTCATTTGACAAGAAGGGTCTTGAGGTGGTGCACCTTCTCCAGGAACAGGCCACCCTGTTAAACGTGACCATGGGGCACTTGGCGGAGCATGAGTCCGAAATCGGTGCTCTCATGGCGGCGGCTGGTCAGATGCGGAGAGAGCAGGCGCAGCTGAGAAAAGTCTTCAATGACACCTGGACCCACCTTGCCAGAGAATTACTTTTCCTGCAGAAGGTAACGAGGTCTGTGGAAAAGGCAAATAGGGCACTGGATTGGACGGCTGACGTTTTGCACGGCTGGCAAACCGGCTTAGCAGATGCAGCTATAGGGAGACTGTCACCACTCCTTTGTCCTCCAAATGTATTGGCTAAGGCGCTGAATTCGGTTCGACAGGCCTTGCCCCAAGGCTGGGGACTGACACCAGCATTGCAAGGAGGAAATGGCTGGAGAGCATACCAGGAGGCCAGGGTGGAGGCGGCGCTGGTGAACGGAAACGTTCGTTTGTTCATTCATCTGCCGGTATTTGAGTTTAATTATGCCTTGCAGATTTACAGTGTGTTTCCTATGCCGGTAGCCACCAGCAAAGGGGAGTCGGTATCCCACTCGTACGCGGGATTGGCTCCATACCTGGGGGTATCGCCAGATCGGCAGCTGTTCGTTGAGTTCAACGTGGACGAAGTCCGGAAATGCGCTCCATACATGGGCAGTGTGTGCCCATTCTTGAAACCGATTGACCGAAAAGGAAGGATGAAGAGCTGCGCGGCGGCTGTCTTTCTGCAGGAGCAGGAAGGAATCCAGAGGAACTGTCGCCTAGACAGTAAGAAGTGGACCGGCATTGACTTGTTCTACATTGGAGGAAGGAAGTGGGGTTACGCTGGTAAAGACAACGTAACCATAGTGCTCCAGTGCCCTGGGAAAAGGATCGGCGGAATCGGTCTACCGCAAGTGCTGCCAGCAGCGGGGGTCATAAAAATCCCACGGTTGTGTTCGGCAACCTCGGACGAATGGGTTCTGCAAGCGAGCTTCCGACAGATGATGCCAGTGAATGTGACGAGCGTCATCGACGAGGAAGCTGCAGGGATGCTGAGTGGTCTATTGGCACCGGTGGTCGAGCAATCGCAACCAGTGGCAAAGAGCCCCATTATGGAGGAAGCACCAGCCGCCCTAAGAACGCCTACGCGTATAGACCTAGCGGGGACGAGTTCACACCTGAGAGCGGTCGAACGCCTACAACGGCAATGGGAAGAAGAGGAGAATGCCAAGCGTTATCCGTTTGAATGGTTGGTCGGATGCTTGTTCCCGTTGCCAATTGTGGTGTACCTGTGGATCGAGTATCGGAGGCTGAGTAATCACGTGGACACCCTACTGTTGACTCGTCTTGTGGAGGTGCGGGAGCCCGGAGAAGAGGATCAAGGCCAGCCCGGGCCAAATGCAGTCGCGTGAATATTGTCGTTTAACCCAGATAAGTTTTACCAAATGTTAAAGTAGAAAACATAGGGGACTCTATTTGTTATGCCTTGTGGGGTTTGTTATCCAGTTTAGGGAACCCATGTCAGTAGGTAGGAGGAGGGATGTAGCGCCAATGTACTTTGTCGCTTAGCGCCGGATGCTAAGAGATGCAAATGTGCGATGTCAATGGACTTTGCCACTCTGGCCGGATGTCAGAGGACTCAAAAGCCCGTCTATGACCGGCCAGAGGGGCAGTCCAATGTAGTTATTCAGACTAGTTGTTAGTGCTGTCAGTGCTGTTACTGTGTAATGCTGTGTGTGTGTGTCGTGTAAGCTGTCTATGACTGAATACATCCCTTAAACCCAGTGAATCTGTTACATTATTACAAATGGTATTTCTGAAGATCTCTAAATTATTAAATGACTTTCACGACTTGTTTGCTTCAAAATATTCCGAACTAGGGAATACTAACCTTATTAAACACACAATTGATACCCAAGGACGAGGCCCCATTCGACAACGCCCATATAGAGCAACAAATAACCAAAGGAAATTATTAGAAGACAAAGTGCAAGAAATGCTTCAAGCAAATGTAATTCGATATTCGCAGTCCCCATGGGCTTCATATGTGGTATTAGTAGAGAAAAAGAATGGAGAAATAAGATTTTGCGTCGATTATAGGAAATTAAACGGTATTAAAAAGAAAGATTCTTTTCCCATGCCAAGAATTGACGAAACTTTAGATAAATTATATGTGAAAATTTTTTTCACAACCCTTGATTTAGCTTCCGGCTATTGGCAAATTCAAGTTCATGATCCAGATATCGAAAAAACCGCTTTTGTTGTAGAAAATAACCTTTACGAATTTAAAAGAAATGCATTCGGTTTGTGTTATGCACCAGCCACTTTCCAACGACTAATGAATTACGTACTAAAAGACGTCTTAGGAAGTAAAGCATTAGTATATTTGGATGATGTCATCATTTTTTCAGACACTTTGAAAATCACTTACGAGATATCAGAGAAATTTTTACCCTATTAAAAGAAGCAAATTTGAAATTGAAACTTAACAAATGTCAGTTTATAAAACGTTCAGTAAATTATTCAGGTCATGTCATTTCAACGGACGGTATTAAACCCGATCCTGTTAAAATTGATAAGATAGGGAATTACAAAACGCCAACTTCTGCTGACGAAGTGAGATCATTTCTTGGACTTGCTGGATATTATAGGAGATTTATTAAAGATTTTGGTTCAATAGCTAAGCCGTTAACTTGATTAACGCATAAAGATCTAAGTAGGAAACCATTTGCGTGGGGAACGGAGGAACAGGTTGCCTTTGAGAAATTACGCAATTCTCTAGTAACTCCCCCAGTCCTCGCTTATCCAAATTTTAACGAAAAATTTTTCCTTTTTACTGACGCATGCGATTATGGAATTGGAGCCGTACTGTCTCAAATGCAGCATGGGCAAGAACATCCAATAGCCTACTCTAGTAGACATTTTACAAAAGCCGAAATGAAATACAGTACAACCGAAAAAGAAGCATTAACCGTAATTGATGCGATTAAACATTTCCGGCATTATCTCTTGGATAAACCCTTTGAAATTATTAGTAACCATCGTCCTTTGCAATGGCTGAAAAATCAGAAAGATAATAACGGTAGGTTAGGTAGATGGGCTATACTATTAGCTGCTACAAATTATGAATTAAAGTATAGGCCTGGACGTATTCATCAAAATGCTGATTGTTTATCACGATTAAAAGTAGCTAGTATGCAACCGGTACCGAATAATTTTAAGTTGATTTGTGAAAAACAGCTAGAAGACGAACTTTGTGTAGCCATTAAAAATTATTTAGAGAAAGGAGAACTCAATGAGGAGAATAGCCAATCCAAACCTGAATGGGCTAAAGAAATTGAATATTTTGAAATTATAGAAGGTAAACTTTATCGCCGCGAAGTGCCTTCCAAAAATAGTAAGCGTAACGAAATTAATTGTCAAGTAGTGTTGCCCTTATCGCTTCGCCATCTAGTGCTAAAAGAATTACATGACGCACCGATGGGTGGACATTTAGCTTTTTATAAAACGTATTTGAAGGTCAAAAATCCTTATTATTGGCCTATGTAAGGAACGGTCAGCCGCGTTCCTTACATCCCTTTCTCCCTTCCCACGCTTACAACCCTTTTCTCCTCTTCCACCGATAGGTCATCTACCGATGGCTCCGGCCTTCAATCTCCCTTCTACCTGGCCTTCAAACGTGTGAATTCTCCACATAGGTGTTACATTTACACACAAAATATTAATTCCCTTTGCGACACCTAACCTTAAGTGACCTTGCTCCTTCGTATAAATGTTGCCCTTTTCCCCGATTGTCAGGCAGTCTTCAGTCAGTCTTCAGTCAGTCTTCAGTCAGTCTTGAGTCAGTCTTGTATCAGTCTTGTGTCAGTCTTGTGTCAGTCTCTTTTGCAGTCTTCTGCAGTCTTCATCAGTAAGTCTCTTTAAATCGGACTCGTCTTGTTAACTGTTATCTCGGTCTTTGCCAAAAACTCTGTGCAACAATAAACTCACCATCATCACACACAACTATTCCCCATATTCAATATTAAAAGTGAGGAAAACTATTTTCATTCCCCGTCCTTACATTTGGTGACAGTGAACTTCGTACCCTGAACCCCCGAAAAGACTTTAACCAGTGCCACGTTAACCTAAAGTAACATTTTAGCGCCATCCATCCGTTACTGAAAAATTAATTCAAAATGCAAAAAACTATCAAGATAAATACGACGATGCTTAAGACAGTATGGAACGAAAAAATTACACGTCAATTGAAGAAATTTGGAAAAATTTTGAGAGACATTTCTACAAGTAAGTTTGAAACTCAAGTTCCTACACAAGAACCTGCTATAATCATCAGTGCCAAACAAACGCCAGATAACACAAGCATAGGCACCAGCGAAGCTTTTTCCATCACCATTGAACTTCCAACAATGATAGGAGATCAATCCTCAAATGAAGCCTCGACAAATTGGAGGAAAACGAATCTTTAACAAAATGCACTACCTTAACGGTTGTTCAAGAAGATTTAACAGCCATCTCTTACTACCAAAACGAGGACCAAGTCTTCCCGAAGAATATCAAGATAAATAGCCTTTTTTCGTCAACTGAAGAAATTCAAACACATTGCCATCGAGAACCGAGCAATATCAAAGATACTACCTATTCACCAACAAATACTACCTTAAAGTGTTCGGCTCTTTGTTTTACTAGAACAACCGCTTCATCTGCTGTTAACTTCAGACCATCATGCATCAAAAAGCAGTTCAACAACCTCCTTTTCAAAACCCTGATTAAGTCCATTCTACCAAAATATTGGGAGCAGTTCAAGAAATTTGAAAAGTACCTTACAGCTTTAAAAGGCCCCTACAACAGTATTCAGCGATTCAGCGATCAATTATACACCCCAAGGCCCAATGTAAAGATGAAAAATACCACTTTTCTCCACCATACCTCTATACTCTTTCCAAATTGAAAATGAAGACGACGTCACCAACCATCTCCAACAGCCGATTCTTGACCAAGTTTTTCGCCATTCTCATCGTACTTCCAAACACAATTTACTATCACCAACATGTTTATTAGCACAAGTGACTCAACAGCCACCAAGGAAAGAAGATTTATCCACGGATATTTGACCCATCACGGAAAGGAGATTCACCCACGGACTATCGATCAATGCATTTACTGTTTCAAATGACTTCGCTGACATCACCATTTTTTTTCTAATTCCCTTGACTATTTTATTTTTTACAACAACCTAAGCCTCAAAACTAACTTTAAAGGTCTAATATCAAATTTGGTTTTCATCGGTGCACAAAAAAAAATGTTAATCGTTAAAATACGTATCGTTAATACACGTCATCCGATCGCTTACGCAAAAACAAAGGAATCGAGATGCGCGAATTAAAGAAACAATAGATGAAAAAAAGGGGGGGGGGGTAATTAAAGGCGCGCGCGAAGCCCGGCCGAGTTGCCATGGCAACTCGGTAACACAGCCGGCCCTGCTGCGGTAAACATTAAGCAGCACTAAAGGCTTCCAAGCGACATAATCGCACAACTGGGCGGTTTTAGGTCCTGCCGGACTTCGTAATGATTTCGGCCACGCGTACTACACCATCAGAGCCAGGTAAAACTCTGGCAACACGACAAATTGGCCAGTGCCCGCGCGGCGACTTTGGATCCACCATAAGCACCATGTCGTTCACCTCCAAGTTGTTTTGCGATCGGGTCCATTTGTTGCGGGTCGTGAGGGTCGGCAGGTATTCCCGTAACCACCGGCTCCACACCTGATCCACGATCTGCTGTGCATGAAACCATCTTCGGCGAAAACATTTGATTTCCGGGTCGATGACGTCAGCGGGCAAGTGGGGATTGGGGCGCCCCAACAAAAAATGATTCGGGGTTAACGGCTCGAATTCTTGCGGGTCCGCACCTAGATCCGTCAGCGGTCGATTGTTGAGTAGGCCCTCAACTTCGATGACGACCGTTGCAAAGGTTTCCTCCTTCACCGTCTGCTGACCGAGGATAGCGCGCAGGGCCTCCTTGCACGAGCGAACCAGACGCTCCCAAACACCTCCGAAATGCGGGGCAGCAGGCGGGGAGAAGTGCCAACGAATCTCTTTCTGAGCAAGTTGGTCAGCGATTTTCACGTCGTTAAGGCGGGTAACCGCCTCACGCAGCTCACGTTCTCCTGCTGTCAGATTGGTACCGTTGTCGCTAAATACATCGGTCGGGGCACCCCGACGACTGACGAAACGGCTTCAGGGCTGATGGGGGCATTTTCGAGGCGGCCACCAACACGAATGATTCCGGCGTCATCTAGATAAACGGCCAGTTTCAGCAACCGAGACTCCGGGCGAACGGACTTCACCTTCCGCAAACTGCTTAAATCGTCAGGGAAGGAGTTGCGCTGCGAAACACGAATTAAAAGGCGACGGGCTGACTTCAGCTCGTCCGCACTCTGCTGCCGGCCCGTTTTCAACTGCTCACTTTGTCCGGTCGCTGCTTCTTCATGATTGCCATCCAGAATAGACCTTTCTCTGGCACGTCTCCGATGAACGAGGATCTGGATGTTGCGAACGAATCTTTCAATCCAAGCGGCGATGCGAATTAGGCGATGTAGATTATCGGCTCGTGCCACAACGTCATCTACTGGCCCGCTAGGATTGGCGATTAGTTAACAGCCAATAGACTCGTCTTCGTGGTCGATCAATTCAGTAGCTGGAATCTGGGCCGGCCATTGCTCGGGTGGCAAAACTAGAAACTCAGGTCCACGGTACCAGCGATGATTTGGATCGAGCTCGGACGGACAGAGACCACGACTGCATTCGTCTGCTGGGTTAAGTACACCAGGAACATGTCTCCATTGCGAAGGGGTCATTGAATCCAGGATCTCAGCTATTCTGTTTGCGACGAACACGTTGTAACGACGATGGCTGGCGTGGATCCACCGAACAACAGTCATCGCATCAACCCAGAAAAACACATTCGATAGGGGCAGAGTCAGCTCCTCCAACAGATAGTTTGCTAACCTGACTGCTAGCAAAGCACCTTGAAGCTCCATCTTCGGAATCGAAAACTGATGGATGGGAGCAACTCTTACTTTTGCCATTACGAAAGAGACTTCGACCTCGCCAGAGGTTTCAGCTCGAAGATAAATTACAACACCGAAACCGTCTTTCGATGCGTCCGAAAAAGCGTGCAACTAAAAAGAACGATACGCCGACTGGGGACTAGTGAAGAAACTTCTCGGAATGTTCAGCAGTTCGAGCATCAGCAGATGTTCCACAAAGCGCCCCCAACGATTCAGAATATCGGCGGGCAGAATCTCATCCCAGCCACCTTTGAGTCGCCAGATGTCCTGAAGGATGATTTTCGCCACCAAAACGACGGGTGCTAGGAGACCAAGGGGATCATAGATGCTCGAAATTGCAGAAAGAATCGAGGGTTTTGAAAAGGCCTCTTCTGTCTTCTTAAAACGAAAAACGAACTCGTCTCGCTCACAACTCCACAGATACCCCAACGTGCGCTCGGTGGGCAAATCGTCGAAATCTAGATCGAGCTCGGGAACCAGACGAGAGGAAGACGGAAGTTGGTCCAAAAACGAACGCGAAGAGCTCAGAAACTGGACGAGGTCGAAACCACCGAGCTTGAGTAGTTCAACCAGCTTCTGACTGATGGAAACGCCTTCATCCACTTCGTCGAACGACGACAACAGGTTGTCCACATAAAAGCTGGAACGAATACGACTCGCGACTTCCTTCAGGTGTTCGGGCGCATCCTTTTCGAGGCGCTGAAGGGCAAAGCTGCAAACAATTGGCGATGAGACAGCACCGAAAATGTGCACCGTCATCTTGAATTCCTGGATAGGATCTTCGGTTCCAGGCTCGCGCCACAAAAAACGAAACCTTGTGCAATCTGACTCACGAACCAGCACTTGATAAAACATTTTCGCAATGTCCGCAGTAACGCCAATTCTCCCTTACGGAACCGAAGCAGCACGGCCAATAACTGCGTGGTGAGATCCGGACCTTTCAGCAGGATGTCGTTGATCGCGGTTCCTTTAAACCGGGCAGCAGCGTCGTAAACGAGACGAATCTTGCTGGGCTTCGTTGGATGTCGAACCGGATGATAAGGTAGGAACCACACCTTGGAACCGGGAGCTGTAGAAGTGACTTTCACTGCGTGGCCGCTGCAAAACACCTCCTTCATCTGCGCCGTAACTGCTTGGCGAAGGTCGTTGTGTAAAAGAAGTCTCCTCTCCAGTGCGAGGAACTTGCGACGTGCTAACTCTTTGTTGTCCGGCAACTTCGGGCAATGCGGGCGAACAGGCAAGCCTACTTCGTAACGCGTTCCAGTGTGCCGAATGGTTGATTCGAGTTGGTCCATTGCGGCACGGTCTGACGACGACATAAATGTACTGGGGGCCTCACGAACTGGGAGAGATTGGGTTTTCCAAAACCTTTCGACGCACTCTTCCAGCTGCTCGATCGTTCCCAGCTTAACAAAATTTATGCTTGGATCTTCCACTGCCGGTAATGGATGGGTCCTTCCAACAACGCACCAGCCAAATGGGGTGAGCACAGCATTAGGGCCCCGAACTCCAGTTGGAGGGCGACGAACCTCGATGTTTAGATGGGCGTCTTGAACGTCCATCCCGATCAAAATCTGGACTTCACCAGCGTCTCGAGCAGGAAAGTTGAGGTCGCAAAGATAATCGAACGAAGCGAGAACATCTTTTATCTTGCGTTGCCCAACATTTAGACGAGGCACAACAAAGGCATCGGAAACCTTATAGCTTTGGTCTCCCTCTAGCAACGAACGGAGAAGCCCACAAGGCGAGTCTCGACGACCGGATCTTTCCCATGGAAGGTTCCAAAACGAATTTTGCGTGGCTGGCCCGTAAGACCAAGTGCATTAGCCGCGTCTTCACGCAAAAGGGTAGCTTGGCTCCCGGTGTCGAGCAGGGCGAAAACGTCAAGAGTCCGGCAACCCGCACGAAGTCGGACAGGAACCACGGCCAAGAGAACATCAGATGTCAGGCGGGGAGCAATGGCGAGTGTTTGAGGTCCTTGAAAACATTCTTGGCCTCCGACGGAAGACGGGAACTGACGAGGTGTGCTTTTCTCAGGAAAAACTCTCTCCGCACCATGCAACAGCGAATGATGACGTGCACGGCATCCGGTGGATTCACAAGCGGGTTTTGAACGACAATCCGCACTGCGGTGCTTTCCTCCAAGGCAGTTGAAATATACGCCTTTCTCCTTCGCCACCAGCGCTCGTTCACTCGGTGACTTCCTCTGTAATTCGGGGAAAGAAACAAGTCGATGAGCGCCGCCGCAGCCTGGACACTCGACATCTACGTCTTTCGCTACTTGGGTTGCTAAGATGGTAGGGGGTGGCCGAACGGGTGGCGGTTTCAGAATTGCAGATCTGCTTGAAGGGTGCTTTTCAACGGCTGGCTTGGGAAACGTAACACGCTTTTCACGAAGATCAATCTTAGGCGCCAACTCGAATGCCGAACGAGCCATCCGCTCCTCTTCCACGACCTCTTCCATGAACCGATCCAAGTCGCTAAGGTCGACACCTTTCGGTAAACGCTTACGTGCGTAACGGGCCCAGCGATGGCGAAAGACAGGTGGCAGCTTCTGTACTGCCTGATCAAGATTAGCAGCACTCTTAAGATCGTGCTCCAATCCCTCTTGTTCCAACACCACAACAGCTCCGTGCAGCTGATCAGAAAAACTTTCAAGCGCCTGGCGATCACCCGGCTTGACGAAGGGAAGACTAAGAAGATCGTGTATTTGACAGCGAGCGATCTGCTCGCTCGAACCGTAGTGCTTCTTAAGATAGGCAAGAACTGCAGTGTACCCACGAGGAGCCTTTAACAATGGGGAGATGCGGCGAAAAACGCTAGAGCCAACCCACTCGAATGGCCAACGCTGGGCATCGTTCGGAATGACGTCGTGGACGAGGGCTCGAAATCTTGAGGCAAAGAGAAGCCAATCTCGAGGGTCGCCATCAAACGGTGTCCTACACGTGAACGGGGCCGAACCTCCAAACATCCAAGGCATGAGCGCTGCAGCGGGTAAGACCGTCGGTTTCTGTCCCAGATCGTCGATCCAGCTATCTGCGCTCTTGTCGGATGGCCCGGTGGGAAGCAGCACTTTGTCGCGAGGCTTACTCTTCGGCAACGGAATATGGATATCGTCATCTGGTTCACTGAAAGAACTCAAGGAGGTCGGCGAAGGCGAACGAACAGACCTCTTTGACAACTTCTCGTTCATACGAAGACGTGCGATTTCTTCCTCGATTTTCCGTTCCTTTCGTTTGGCCCCGATACGAATCTTCTCCTCACGTAACTGACGGGCTAGCTCGTTCAGAAGGTCATTTTCATTCTTTTCTTCTTCTCGCCGCTTGCGGGCCAGTTCAAGGTCGAGTTCGGCAGCAAGGCGTTCTCTAGTCAGAGCCGAAAGGGAAGAGCTCCGCGAACGATGAGAAGACGAAATGCTGGCGGCAACCGAAGACCTTGAGCTGGCCAAAGAAGACGGGCGGCTACCCTCGGCCTGATGACGACTGCCACTAACGGGATCGACAACCACTTCGGTGCGAGAGACATCTTCCTCACGGGAATGGTGGGATGTACTGGTAGGCACACCCCACGAGGCAGATTCGGGTTGACGGGTCGACTCAACCACACTTGGGCGAGATGTGCTGACGGGCACATCCAGCGGGGCGAACTCGGGTTGACGGGTTGACTCGACAGAACCGGGGCGAACTTGAGCTCTCGTGCGGGTCGTTGCTCTAGGCGCTGGTTGTACGGTATCATGGCCGGGGCGACGGGCTGTGGCAAATTCTTCATGAGCCGTATTCAGAGTTGCCGCCCGCTTAAATTTTTGAGCGTGTTCGCCGCACACGCTCAATTGTAGTTAAGCGGTGCGGCGCACACGCTCAACTGTCGTTGAGTTGTGCGGCGCTTAAATTTCATCGCTTATTTTATCGCTTATTTCAGTGCGACACCTAGTGGTAAAAATGAATACTTTTTGTTTCATTTACTACCCTTTTTTTCCAAACCTCAATTAACTATTGAGAAACATTGATTACTATTTTTGATTTGGCATTCTCTGACTTCCAATTCCAAGTCAAACTACTACAAGCATTCTTTTGCATACTAGCCTTTCATTTATTGGCTCTCTGTGTTGCATGGAAGATTTTAGGTGAAAGAATAACACAGAGTCTGAAACCAAATCTCTATGAAATATCAAGTGAACACCTAAAAACCGCAGTTTCAGAGCTTAAACTGTTCGAACTTCAACTTTCTTTCTACTTAAACCAGCTGATCACACACAACGCTGGTAGAAAATCAGAACGGATAAAATCAAGAATTTTTTTTAAAGAAGAAAGCTGATAGGTGTGATACAAAGTTTAAACTAGCAGGTAAGATTGAGTTCTAGTTTGTATGACATTTTTAAAAATGATGATTCCATTCAGGAGAAGGATATAGACTTAATGAAACAGTCAAGCCTCCAACTAGAATGTGAAGAAGCAGGACTGATTGCATGTCTTGTTATACACACCTTGAACAAGCCTCCAGATAAAATAATAAGATTCTTAATTTGAATAAAAATTATAAGCAAAGTAGGAGAAGTTCAGAAGATCACTGATATATTAGTCTGTCAATCGCGTAATCAAAACCTAACCAATGTCACCAGTCTTTGAAAGTCTTGTTGTTCACTTTTAAGAACAGTAACATCTCGAAGTGTATGTCAGTCATTTTCATACGTCTGGCAGAGTAAATCAGACCTCCTTGGCTGAAAAGTCTTTCCACTGATGCAGAAGAGGGCAGTGTCACGTTATAGCGTCTTTTAAAAATAAAAATAAGAATCCTTACAACAGTGTGTATAAAAATCAGCACTTTATCTACTTACTTATAAATTTGTTGGATAATTGGATAGTCACACAGTTTATCCAAGCTGTCACACAAATTGAGGTAGTTGTCGACCTCATCATCACATCGCTTATTTCTTCGTTTTTTGGTGATTGACGCAAAAAAATTCTTCTTTCGTTGCTTTATTGGGCTTGGGCCAGATAGAGAAGATGAAGAACAGTCACTGCTTTCATCTGATCTGTAAATTAATTTCAAGTGGATTAATTAGTAGGTTTTATGTTTTAAATACTAGATATACTTACGAAGAAGCCTCTTGTACGATGCCCTTAAGACGATTATATTCACAAGTTAGCAAACTTTTTGCACGTTCAATATCTTCATCTTTTTCTAGCCACGAGAGCTTAAACATGGGATTCGTTATCGTTGCTAGTCGAAGTTCGTTGTCAGTGAACATTTTGTCGAACCTAATGAAATACACAAACGTTCTGAATACGACACAACAATCGTTATTATAAGAACAATAAACTTACCGAAAATGAATCGCATCCAATAGACTATTGACTAAAGCCTGGCAAAGAGTAATAGAAGTGTCATCCGTAAAAGACATCAACTTCTTTCGCAACACAGTAAGAGTTGGTAATAAATACCCCATTCCAACATGTTTGTCAGCCTGTAATATATCCAAGGAATCGCACATAGGTTTCATTACGACAACGTACTCTTTTAAAAATTGTTCTTCATTTGGTGTTATGAAATCAAGCTTTAGTTCTTCAAAAAGCTTCTTCAATGCACGGTTTTTCTTCTTCAATAATCGAACAAAACAGCTTACAGCATTGTACTCGGAATTCCAACGCGTGTCGTTTCGAACAACGAAGAGTTTACCTAAGTGCCGCACTATAATGTCAGAATTCAAAGAACTGGAATTTTGCTTATTCCATATCTTCTGAAGTTTCTCGAAAACAGTTGATCTTAATTGTTCGAATAGGTAGTCTTGGATTTTTTGGACATCGGTTTTTGAAACTAAACTGAGTAGGTGGCAAGCACACCGTCAGTGCACAGGTAGTGTCAAATTTTCGTTTCTCAATAGTGTGTCTCCTGAATGGTCATTCAATATCTCTCCGATTTCAAAATAAACCATCTCTTCATCCTCAGAATCGTCATAGTAATCTTGATTGTCCTCTTCTTCATAATTCGGAAGCGTAGATGAAGCACCCTTTTCACGAAAACATTTCAGGAAGTTGGAACCGTTGTCTGTCGTTGACCCACGCAATTTATCCGTTATTTGGTATTCTTCATGAATTGATTCGATCAGTTTTGCCAAAACGTCATGCGTGTGGCGTCCTTTTATGCGACGGCATGCAAGTGTAAGGAACGGTCAGCCGCGTTCCTTACATCCCTTTCTCCTTTCCCACGCTTACAGCCCTTTTCCCCTCTTCCACCGATAGGTCATCTACCGATGGCTCCGGCCTCCAATCTCCCTTCTACCTGGCCTTCAAACGTGTGAATTCTCCACATAGGTGTTACATTTACACACAAAATATTAATTCCCTTTGCGACACCTGACCCTAAGTGACCTTGCTCCTTCGTATAAATGTTGCCCTTTTCCCCGATTGTCAGTCAGTCTTCAGTCAGTCTTCAGTCAGTCTTCAGTCAGTCTTGAGTCAGTCTTGTATCAGTCTTGTGTCAGTCTTGTGTCAGTCTCTTTTGCAGTCTTCTGCAGTCTTCATCAGTAAGTCTCTTTAAATCGGACTCGTCTTGTTAACTGTTATCTCGGTCTTTGCCAAAAACTCTGTGCAACAATAAACTCACCATCATCACACACAACTATTCCCCATATTCAATATTAAAAGTGAGGAAAACTATTTTCATTCCCCCTCCTTACACAAGGCAGGCACTCTGTCGTTTCACGCTGGCCTTGTCAAACCAATGAACGGTTTCGCCTAAGTACGATCTTCTACTGCACGTCCACGCATCTATGGTAGTGGCAGCATCACTACAATTAAGTAATACTTGTTTGAGTTGCTGTTGTCTGCTAGCAAATTCTTTTTTAAGTAACATGGTGTAGAACGTTCGTCCATATATCTTTAAATGAGGAGCTGCTTTAGACATAAGTAACTTGAATCCTTCATTTTCAACTTCATGAAGAGGTATTCCATCCATGATGAGGAAATGCTAAGAATAAAGAAATAAGTTATAAATATCGAGAACAAAATTTTGAACTGCTAATTATTTTTACCAATACCTATTTATCAAAGTCTGATTGTCTGAGAATATGCAGACTAGTTGGAGCACGATCCACAGTTGAAATTTTGTTTTTACCAGTCATCTTGACAACAGCCAAATTCCACTTCTCTTTTAGTCCAAGTTCATTGTTGGGATCATGGGCCTAGTGAAACAACAACAATATAGTATTTGCAATTCCTATAGCATTAGTACCAATTCCTTACCAGAAAATGACGCTTTCCATTGCACCTTGAATCATTCTTGACTACGAGATACTTTGGTGTCCCATCTTTTTTCGTCTTTAGCTTACAGCCTTTGAAGAGGCATTTATACAAACCAGCTTTTTTGTCTTTCGAATCACCCATATATTCAAAAAACTCTGATGGAAGTTGTACTTTACTGCTGTCACTGTCAGAAATACTACAAACAGAAAATGTTAGCAGTGGGAAATATTTCAAAATAGCTTCCAAATATCTGTGCAGTACATGTTAAACGTGGCTTGCACTTTTTACTTACCTCACATTTCCACTTGCAGTTTCAACTTGGGCTGTATTTTCAGTTTCACTATCGTTTTCAGGAAGCTCCTGGTCAAACGTTTCATCTGCCATTGTTCAGTCACGACTAGTTTGCTACAACTACAAGTCAAAGTACAATGACTTCCTGTGGAATGCGCTTGGTGGCGCTGACAAGTTTAAGCGGGAAGATGAGCGTGCGCCGCTCATTATTTTTTGAGCTGTGCGCCGCACAACTCATTTTTAGTTGAGTTGTGCGCCGCTTAAAAATTTAAGCGTGAGCGTGTGCGCGCTTAAAAATCAAGCGCGCTCGTGGCAACTCTGGCCGTATTATAATCATGACGCAAATTCTCCAACCAAGTGTCGTCGGTGACACCCAATTTTGCACAATAACGATGATGGTAATACATACATTGCTCATAATGATCGTTGGCCTTCGTGATGAGATCGTTTGAGTAGATGGAAGGACCTGTCTCGTGAATCACCGTCTTGACTTTATTCACGTTGCGGGTGAAATTTCTTCGATGATGGGAACGTTTGCTGATCAAGGTTGCAGGATCGAGACGACTTGTCGAATCCGAGGCGAACGAACGAGTCGGCGAAAGGCCTCGAATAACAGCATTAGGAGCAGCAACGATCAAATCAGCATCACGAAGCTCATCTTGAGTAGCCATGATGAATTCAAGAGAGTGGACACGATGCTCGGAATGAAAAAAGAAAGGCTTGGAGAACCACTTAAACACTGGCACGTAAAGAAAGCTTTTGCTCAAAATCCGGGAACTCTGACCGTTACCCCTCCTGGGCTGGCGGTTGATTCAGCGTTGGGATGTAAAGAGACAAAGGCACAAAAGAAATATCCAGTGACGAAAATGAACGACGAATACCCAATGACGAGAACGAATGGCGAAAAACGAATAGCGAGAATGAATGTCGAAAAACGAATGTTGCGTTAAAGTTACCAGGGTCGAATCTTCCCGGGTTTCGGCACCAAAAATGTTGTAAACTAACCGTAAGATAACGATCGTTCGAAAAGGGATGCGAAACAACGATCAAAACCGAACGGGCAGGGCGCAAGAACTTGTATTAAACTTTAAGACGCAGGCGAAATAAAAATAAATGAGGTGACAAAAATGGCGACCATACGCTACCGTTGCAAAAACGTGACTGCCTCGTTAATAAACGTCATCCGATCGCTTACGCAAAAACAAAGGAAACGAGATGCGCGAATTAGAGAAACAATAGATGAAAAAAAGGGGGGGTAATTAAAGGCGCGCGCGAAGCCCGGCCGAGTTGCCATGGCAACTCGGTAACACTACTCATATGCCACCTGGTGGCAACCGAAGAGTAACTTCTAGGTCTTATGGCGGGATTGGTATACACGTTCCAGTCACGATCCGTGAGTGCAACCGTTTCCGTTTCTCTTGTAGCATTTTTTGCGTGTCAAAATTTGTTTAGCATAATTGAGATTCTTAATAATAAGTAACACAGCAAGTTACGAATAAAGTTCATTTTTTATTATTGTCAATCTAGTTCACCGTCTTTGCGAAATTTAGCATTAAAGCTAAACTGACGCCATAATGAGCTGTAGCCTTTTTGGATCATCTATGAGACAGTATAAAAGACTTGATGAAGCAAGTTTCGTATGGTAAGTATGGTAGGTAAGTATTCGCTTAGTCGGGTTGGTACAGTGGTTCGAGTGATATCAGCTTGCAGCTATCACTTGTGACTCCAAATCACGAACCAAGCACACGGTCATTCCTCCAATAATGTGACCGTACTTAGTGCTCGTTGCATTCGAATCCGTTCGAATCAACGTCCTGACTTTTTCTTTCAGGCACGGGCATGACCTAGGTGATAGTTCCCGAGGCGATTGAGGTTGGGTTTAATAGTCTTTTGATTTTGATCACAACATTTAGTGTGCACCAAAAATTGGCGACATAGTCTTCAAAGATTCCACGCTGAAAAGGAATAAAGATTCTGACGATGACTTGCTGTAAAAGCCCATCATGAATTTGAAGAAATGGATACCAAATGATTGCAAAGGTCGCCACTGTGGCAGCGCCAATCTGGACCAAATTCTTTAGTTGGGAGGGAAGTGAGGAACCTTTAGGTTGACAGGAAGCCAGCAAATAGAAGAAGATAGGTATTGCATGATACAACTCCATCTGCTTAAAGTTTAAGGCAGCTGAAAAGGCAATTGCTGCTAACACATTCTTTCCCTGAGAAACAAAAATGATTGCCCACAAGGTCAACCCCAACGAAACACAATTGTACTGAAAATGACCATAATCTATAAGGGTAAGTCCAGGGTGTGAGTACAAAGCAAAGAAAACCCATTTGTACTTATTACTCATCTTCAAGCTTCTAATGTAAAAATAAAGTGCACTGACAAAGAAAAGACAATCAGACACAAGGACGGACATCCTCATGAAATGTTGGTTGTCAAAGTTTTCAAATCCCCAGGACACATGGAGTTTAACATAGTCTTGGTTGATTTTCTTAGCCACCAATCCAGTTAGGTAGCTTTGATATGCTGTGAGAGGAGGGTAATCCAGTCTGCAGTACAATAAATTAGTGTCTGTTGTATTTCTATACCTGATGAGCTGGATATCCTATGAATAATATCAGCCAACCTATCTCGACATCAAACCTACCAATCCTGTATGGGTAAGTTAACCGTAATTTCCATCCAATGTCTTTGAGCTTCATAATCTCCAAATTTTGGAGGTTGATTTTTGCCAGAATATGGGAAAACTGAGACACCCAGTTTAATGATGATTCTAGTCAAAGCAATCACTTCTAACTTGTAAGGGACCTCTATAGTGAATCCTTACTACGCTATGACTACTATGGCAAAAATCACTAAAACTAAATAACTCAACGAAAAAAAAAACCTTACGCAATGCACGGCGTTCAACGTGGACTGTAGTTTTGTTCGCAAGTTCTCTGTAAAAGTTGCCATTGGATACACGATTGTATACAACTTCCGCTGTGAAACTGACGCCCTCACTTGTCAAAGCCTTTCCCCTTTCTTCCACAACTCCACAGGTCTGTGGTTAAGAAATTGGTACCATCTGTCAGTTAGAAATGAAACTAAACGTGTAAACGACTCACAGGTTGACGATAAATTATCATATTTACTGAATAGTAATTCATCGATAAATATCGATATTCGAAAATTGTCAACTACATGCGTTTGCAAGGTACCTGAAGGGCTCTTTTTCGTTTTTATTTAAATTTAAATTTGTTTTTGAACAACTTTAACTCGTTGTTTTGAACAGCTCAAGATGTCTTCTAACTGCTCTAAGTCAAAATCAAAATACATTGGAATTGATCGTCTCTGCCAGCTTCGAAATTTTTTCTGGAAAATAGAGTTTAGATTACTTTAGTGGCGTGCGTTCATTACTGGTTTAACAATGGTGATTCACCGTGATTTAGGTTTTCCATTTACTGAATGGTAAAGCAAAGTTGCGTGTCTTCAAAGATAGCAAGTAACAAGTTCAATTGGTCTTCCTCTGTGAGCGTTCCGGTTAGGGTAGCTATTCTCAAATTCAATGCGCTGTTTATCCGCTCAAGCCAAATTATAAGCGGGATTTTCGATTAACCCTTTCATGAGTTAAGGTTACAGTTGATATGTTGTTATGTGTGAATAAGAGCGCCAAGGCTAAGTGGTGGATAAAAAGCTGTCGGATGAGTCCTATTTAAACAAAACATTTTGTGCCAAAGAACAAAGGGAACATTAAGAGAGGAGAAAAAAAAAAAACAAAAACAAAGAAAAAGGAATTGAGAGAAAGGGAGTATCTCTTCGACGTCCTCAATCTGATTATTTCCGTTATCTGATCAAAAAAAGAAAATAACACTTCACTTCACTTACACTACTTATCTACATGAATTTGTATTTCCGATATGCATGTGACGTGCAATGTCCCACTACGTGAATGCTAGCCATTACGACAGGCCGAATGCCGGTTGCAGGGCTCCGTAATAGCGTAGTCAGAGGTAGTGGAACTTCACTAAAGCGTAGCATAGGACGCACCAGAGGAAAACTCCACTCATTGGGAACCGTGACGGTCTCGTGAGATGTGAACGGCGGACCCACACCTGTACGACGAGAGCACCACGAGAGTACCACGTATCCTGCGGCTGCCATGCCAGCCGGTAGGATAATGGTATAGTTTTATAATTATATTAACAAATTTGCAAACGAAACAGTGAACTTTATTCTTTAACTTTATCTTTCTTTATCTGTAAAGAAACAAAGATGATATGTTTGAATGTTAAGTTATAAAACGACTTTGCTTATGAGCATGCAAGTTGAGTTTACATGGCATCGATAGCCGTGCGGCCGATATTGACACTATTACTCAAGGTCAGCTCCGTCGGCAAATCCGTCTTCAAAACATTTGAAACGTACCAGATTTGATTGTTTTAAATAAAACGAGTCCAGCATAACGTGCCATGACTACATTCTACACTTGATTACTGACCACTCACTTGTGTATAGATTGCAACTTTCGCGCCGAGAAAAGAAGTTTCAAGATGAGATTGGGAAGAAAGGGAGTTTCCTAATGGGAAGGTAGCCAATACTCCATTAGTGTTATTTTTTTGAAGTAGTTGGAAGTAATTGTGTCCGTTTCAGTTTCCGAACTGTTTAAGCTCCAACCAAGACTGAATAGAGAGGTAAGACCTTCCCGAACGGGTTCATATACTATATGGCTCCCATTTGAGTCTGTTCGGCAGCTCTTGTGCACCTGCCTTTACTTCAATTTTCAACAGTTTGAAGGAAAAAAGTGAATATGTACTTTAATGACTAGACGCGATGTTAAGATCGGAATTGCGGGATTAACTGTATAGATGCCAGAATTAAGTAATGACGATCCTAGATTGGCTTTAACTTTTTTCCCTCGAAACTGGAATAATATCTAGCTGATGGATGAACTCTTTAATGCCAATATCGGCCGCAAGGTGATATGGAAGAATCTTGCATATCATTAACGATGTTGATGCGTGATGCCACACCCAAATTCGTGAGTGCTAGATAATAATTAGAAATTTAAATTGCTTAATTCATTTTATTTGTTTTATAAAAACGTTTAATGTTATTCGTCCCTATTTTCCCAATATTGTTCATTTATGAAATTGTGTAAAAGTTTCACAGAATTTAAATGAAAGCTATTTTTACGACGAAAAATGCACGCTTGCGTTATCAACGCTGTTTGGTGATCCGATTCACAGTATATAATGGTTACGTGCATTTCTAAATGTAGCGGCACTTGAAATGACTGGGTATGGTGGCACCCTCCCAATGTGGGATTGCTAGTAACCAGGAGTCTGTAAGCAATTACAACTCGAAATGTCAAGCGTTGGTATGGGACTGGCCGACCATTCCTATGCAAGACTGAATAGAGAGGTAAGAGCTATCAGCTGATGTTACGATGGGGATCATATAGTACAGCAATATGATCCGGGCCAACACCCTGACAGTTCTGGAGGATACTAGCATGTCAGTCAAGTGCTTAGCGCAACCTTTTTTTCGATTTTCTCAATAACTAAAATCCAAACTGGCAAGCTAAATCTTTAACATCTATAGTCCGCATATTTGAGCATTTCCTTCAAATAGAAATTTCAGGTTCAAACTAGGAAATAGCCATTAGCGGTGGAAATGCAAACTGAAAAAACTGCGGCTCCGCTTTGATATTCAATTACAAACGGGAAGGATAAGTGGATTCATCCACTTCAATTCATCATCCATGCTCAACTATACAATGCCAATGCCGTGGGCGTTGCACTTCATTTTAACGTCCTCGGCGCTCCGATGTTTGCCTAATCAAGCATGTATCCGAATGGAGCCCAAATAATAGGTGTACGGAAATTGTACAGGCTATACTCTCAGAGAACTCACGTGCAAATTTTTACGTGAAAAATCATGATACAATTGCAATGATCAGGCAATGACGATCGTATTTGATCACAAAAATGTTGGAAAATTATTCCGTTCTACTAAACCTTGTCAAATAATGACACATGTAACCAATGTGGGAGTTCTAAGTCGCACAGCTGAAAACTAGAGAAAAAAATGATAAATACTTTCAAAACTGAGCTGTCATTGCTGTGCTCTCGGTCTACCCATTTAGATAGGTTACCCATCACCAGCGTAATACCGGAAGCTACTGACGCGAGACACGCAGTAGTTTTTTGTTAGGAAATAGCAATTCAAATGATGTTCACTGTTTACTTTTCGAATTATTGGCCGTTGTTCTTTATAATTAAACATTTGTGGGCCTGGCATCTGTACAACACAAACGCGATTCCTCCCCATAATAACACAGTATAAATGAGTAGATCAAGCACATAATAACTGAGGAGTGCACGCTGTGGTTGGTCTAGCGAAAAAATTGAACTTTGCTATAAGTTAACGAAAGACTGGAGAAAAGGGATAAACTACTTTATAAGATATGGGATGTTCGATGTTCATTCGTTCCCATTGCCGGGCGCTTGACCACTTCATGGTGACATAGAAAGACGTAACGGACGGTGGTCGGTCAAGTTCGAGCTAGATAGGTGGAGCTAAAAAGTATGCCAAACAAGCACAGCCGGCAATTCTTCATTATTTATTTATTTTTATTTCTTCCAAAAATTAAGTTTTCGTTCAACTAGTCGGTAGGCCAATCACCATGTAATCCAAATTGGCTGTTCCGGCTATTTTTTAGGATTGTTGCTTTATGATTGGGCGTTACTGGGCGTGACTTTCACGAAGATGTCTAAGGAATGAAATAAACATTGATAGATAAGACGAGGGGAATTAAAAAATAAAGATGGTAAGGCGGTTGTTGAGGTATAAAATGCCTCTGTATGGGTGCAATAAACCCCCAACGTCAATTGGTGCGCGAAGTTGACACCATTTTTAACACGACTGGTAACTGATGAAATGGTTTGCGCTGAAAAGCTTCCTTCAACTTTTCCTGTAGTCAAAATTTTTACAATTATTCCAGCCATAGCTGTATTATCCTACAAATTATCGATCAAAGACATCCGACAGAAAATTGGATAGGAAATACTTTAACCAAATCATTGTTAGATATCATGCAGGATGATTTGTGTTGTAGTTATCATTCTTTGACCCTCATGATTATCATATTGTTTCTGATGTTCTCTTTCACCAAAAAGTTTTCCAGTGTATATTTTATTTCAAAGATTTCCTCTACCAAAGACATCGTACCATATTGCTAACTATCGTTACATTTCATTAAATTTAACTCAAGTAAACACAACAGTTTACTTTTCCAAAACTTGAAACGATGAAAAATCCTTTGTCACTTCCCTATAATAGCATCACATGTACATCATTCTTTCGCCTCTATATCAATATCACATTATCCACACGACATTCAGCGTCTTATTTCAGCTTAAGGTAAAAACTGGAATTTAGATTTTTCGCACTAGAATCTGAAATTCTTCGTGTGGCGTAATAACAACAGAAAAAGAAAAAAAAAATCGAATCCCTTGCACTATGAAACATGTGTACTGTACTCCTGCGAATATGACGTACATAATACGACATACTGACTGCAGTAACCAACCAGCTAGTCATTTTCACTTCCATTCCATCCAATCACCAATGTAACGAACCGAACGACAGCCATCAAAAGATTTCATAGAAATATGCTACTCATATGCCACCTGGTGGCAACCGAAGAGTAACTTCTAGGTCTTATGGCGGGATTGGTATACACGTTCCAGTCACTATCCGTGAGTGCAACCGTTTCCGTTTCTCTTGTAGCATTTTTTGCGTGTCAAAATTTGTTTAACATAATTGAGATTCTTAATAATAAGTAACACAGCAAGTTACGAATAAAGTTCATTTTTTATTATTGTCAATCTAGTTCACCGTGTTTGCGAAATTTAGCATTAAAGCTAAACTGACGCCATAATGAGCTGTAGCCTTTTTGGATCATCTATGAGACAGTATAAAAGACTTGATGAAGCAAGTTTCGTATGGTAAGTATGGTAGGTAACTATTCGCTTAGTCGGGTTGGAACAGTGGTTCGAGTGATATCAGCTTGCAGCTATCACTTGTGACTCCAAATCACGAACCAAGCACACGGTCATTCCTCCAATAATGTGACCGTACTTAGTGCTCGTTGCATTCGAATCCGTTCGAATCAACGTCCTGACTTTTTCTTTCAGGCACGGGCATGGCCTAGGTGATAGTTCCCGGCGGCGCTCAACCGTGATTAGTCTCAATATTTTTTGAACGTCTTCTAAGACACTTTAAGTGTCAAGAAAAATTTAAAGCCTGGTGGTCTTAGTTTACGACCTATCATAAATTAACAAAAAAAAAAAAAAACAAAACAAAAGCAACATAAAAAAAATAAAAAATAAAAACCATTAAAAAAAACATTAAAAAATCTGTCCCTGCATTGTGGAGCGTTGGATACGAATGGTGCAGGTCAGGCGGACAATCAATTTCGAAAGTCTCTGTTACGAAGCAAACTAGCTACGGAATAATTCCAAAAGTATATATACACAGACACAACAAGCAACACCTAACCATAATATTTGCTTCTCTGCACTTGTAAATACTTAACATTATGTATGGGGACGAAAATGGCCTGATTGAGCCTTTTATCGGCTTATAATATTACGACAACAAACATAGGCTACGTGATCCTTGCTACGTAGCCGGTACGTTTACCGTGTGATACAGCCACGAAATTTTCAAGGGATTTAAATCTGGAATTAGCATCCTAGCCACTTACTACAACATGTTTTCTAGCTTAAATTCACAAAACATTTTAAAAAAAAAATACTATAACGCCAAAAATTTGCGTTTTATAACGGCTACTGCCCAAGTTAAATTCGTTTTTTATTGCTGTGGACATATTTTTTTAAAACCTCACCTCGTGACTCGACTCATCTAATTAAGTATTTAATAATTTATAGGTGACAGCTATGTCTAGCAAACAAGATAACACAATATGTGGTCATGTGTTTAGGTTTCTTTAGATAACTCGACAACGAGATCAACATAAATTTAACTGAAACTGGATCGGCTGGTGTAATAGCGAACCAGTCACGAAGACAAAAAGATTCGGTGCTTAGGATTTGTGCAGCTTCCACCATGAGATTCTTAATCATTTTATGTGTTGTATCTTTTGAAATCGTCTTTGGAGAAGTAAACTCTCAGCTTCTTTATTCGAACGGATCGGACTATGAGTAAATTCGTTTAACATGTATTTTCTTACACATACGGGACATACCGACTTTGCTTCCAGTTGAGCCATTTGATCCAAATAGTGATGCCGCTCGACTATAGACGATGCAATGAGTGGTTTGGGAACTGACGAAGACAAAATTATTAGTGTCCTTTGCTATCAAACCGCATCGCAAAGGGACGTGATCACGACTACTTACAACAACCAATATGGCGTACGTTAACTAGATTGTCATATTTAGGGTAAAAACGCAAATTCGGACACGGAGCACTTTCATTCTAATTCCGGACAAAAAAATGCGACTTTTTTTTATTAATATCCGTCTAATAGGGTGTTTATTGGGAAATCTAATAGACAAAATTCATACTAAATGGGGGGATGCGTTATTCGGCCAAAGGGCATTTTATGAAACGCAACAATAAACGGAAAAACGCTAATTAAAATCCGTGCGTTTTGCTTGCGGCCAAAGAACCCAGACAGTGCACTTTCTGCTAGCTGATACCTAGACGGCTAAACAAATATTAAAGGTAAGACTGAACAAATTCTGTTACTAATTACACCTAAATGTAGACCAGGAAAAGCTCTATAAATTATATAGGGGAGAGTGGTGGCAATTGATACACTTTTTGGTTTTTTGTATTTCTTGAAAAAAAACTGAAAAATTTAATATAAAAATTATATAGAATTGTAGCCTATTATCTCAGCTACTAAACGATATTTTTTTAAATGAGAAAAGATTAATTTTAATAGAAGTAAATTGTAAAAAACTGAGGTCGCTTCGAGTGTTTCAATTGCCATGGTAGCAGGGCAATTGAAACGGTGTGTCGACGTAATTGCAACGTGGGTTTTCCCATAAGGAAGCTTCTTCATACCCACATAAAATGAAAATCACGATATCTCAGCAGCCACAACTGCTAGTGTGATCAAATTTTACCATTAGGTACAATGCAATTTACAGATTTTTAAAATATGCTTAAAGTAGATCGTAATTTAGTTTAAAATATTTAAATAATTAAATTTAAAAAAAAACCATTAAGTAACATGCTTTTTTAATAAATCCCAAACAGCGAATACAAGTATTATAGTTGTGTTAACATGATGATTTACATTTGTTTAAATGAATTACGTCAAATACTTGCAAAAAGAATGCAACCACTCGCAGACAGGGAATATAAACAAAGTGTTTCAATTGCCCTGCAATAGGGTCATCGTTACATTTAATTATTTAAAATTACTTAAGAATGCAGGGAAAAATTAAATGACATTAAGTTGTAGAAAAATGAATTGCAAATCATCTGAAACTAATTTTATTAATAAAGCGTAGCGTTTTAGGGGTTAAAACAAAAAAATTTAAAACGCAAATTTAACAGACGGAGAACAAAAAACAGTTTTTTCGAGATATCTTAAAAAGTTTTGAATAAAAAAACTCGTAAATTTTTCTAAACTTGTAAACCCCCTCATTCTATTGACCCTAATTTTTTCAAGAAAATTCCTCTTATACGGCGAGAGAAACAATTTTTGTTTCAATTGCCCTGTGTCTCAATTGCCCCCACTCTCCTCTATAAGTCTGTCCAGTTTAGTGGTCATTTAGTCGGAATGGGAACAATATAAACAAACACCCAACTTTGCTAATTTCAGACAGCCGATGCTAATGTCGGACAGTGATTTTTGTCCAAAAAAAAATAAAAAAATTTATTGTTTATGTTTTTACATCAATCGACGCAGAATTTTAAAAGCAGTCGATTTATGTATGATGTTTTCGTGTTATTTTTCACCATTTGACGGAATTCATGAAAAATGCATTAGGGACTTAGAATCTAGTCCGGCTTTATCCAAGAAAGTTTTTTTACATTTTTTGAAAATTAGCATTGAAGTTCAACGCCAATACGGTTTATTTAATTTTAAAGATATCGAAAAAAATTGACTATGCCTCACTATTCTTAAAACGAGAAATATTTCGGGAAACATTGCCCCTTATTCGGACACACCTTTTTAAAATTAGATTTAACCAAAACGCAAGAAATTTTTCCACTTTTTTCAGTCCTTAATTCCAGCGTGATACGCATTTAATTTTGAATTGTCCAATTGTTGTAAAAATGTAAAAAGTGTTTTTAAATTGCTCTTGTTGTATCCCTATCTCATTGCGTGTAAAACGGTGTTGCTAATTCCGGACACTTTTTTTTTAAACCAACCCATAGCTGGAAATTTTTTAATATTATTATCAGAATTAGCTCTGTGGGTGAATTCTTGGCTAGTAATCCGAAGTTGCATGGTTCAAGCCTCAGAAGCAACATTTACATGCGTTGAATATATATTCTTTGCAATATTGTGCTGTTTAGCTAGCCATGTATACATCTCTAAAACTTTCGGGGAAAAAATTTGTTTTCTTAATTCATTTTGCAGTCTTATTCAAATATCGGTTGTAAAATATTTGCGCTGCATCACAGTGTACCATAACGGAAAGAAAATAAAAAGTAGTGAAGTAGCTGTGAGGTAAAGCACTTCCTTCATGATCCGTTGACTTGTGGTTCGATTCTCTGAAGCGATAAGAAATGTTTATTGGGTCCAGTGATTGATACTGGGTCTTAGAATATTGCTGAAATTTTTTTGACAAAATTATTCTACAATCTAACGGTTTTCATATTTATTTTTCGAAGATGGCTTACACTACTGAGGATCTGGAAAATGCGGTTGCAACTTACATTACCGGTAGTGGCTCTTATAGAAGCATCGCCAGCATGTTTGGCATTCCAAAATCTACCCTCAGGGAAAAGGTATTTGTAATTTAGGTTTTCAACAGTTATTAAGAGAGCCACTCATTTAGCGGCTTTCGCTTTTTTATTTTAGACTTTTTTCTCATGTGTAAAAAATGGAATTTTCAATTCCGAAAAGCCACAATTGCCATTTTAATTCCTTGCTTTTCTTTCCCCGCATAATTTTCTGTTTAAATTCAGTATGTTTTTAGTTTTATTTAATAAACTTTGATCAGTTGTTTTGATTTTAGTGAGAAGAAAGGAAACCATTTCTTGATTGTAGGGCTCGGCCCTGATTTCCCGAGAACCAGCTTACTACCGGAACATACTGGCGCTAAGCAACAAAAAAACTTAAAAAGGGAAATGTACTGGCGCGACACACATTACATTTCCTTTTTTAAGTTTTTTTTTATGAAAAAATATTGTAACGGAAAAAAATTTCAAATGAAACAATTTTTTTGCGTTTAATCGATCAAGCGCAGTATTGGACCTAAGCGACAAAACGCAAAAAATTTGTTTCAAATGGAATTTTTTTCTATTTCAATATTTTTTCATGAAATTCACCAAATAGATAGCCCTTTTAAATACCTATTGATTGCCGTAAAATTTATGTAAATCCGCTGAAAACTCTTAGAACGTAATTAATTATTTTATTTTAAGACATTTGAGCGGGGGGGGGGCCAAAAACAGACTTTTTTGGGTACGTTGTTTGGTTACTAATATACACCAAAATAAACATAAAATTTATTTTTGATATTCTTTATTATCTCAAGCACGTTTTGATATGATATTTTACTTCGATTTTTATAGTTTAAGAACCGCAAATTACAATAAAATGTATATACCCCCCTTGGCCCCTTCCCGGCATCTATTGCGGCGGCCATTTTGATAACGCGCGTAATTCAAATTTGAATTCTAACTTTTACTTATTATTATTCCAACGTTTAAATTACTAAGAATGTATGTAAACTCAAGTACATAAAAAAAAACTCAATGTATTTTAAAGAGTAAGCAGCAAGTGTTTTATTCATAAACAACATAAAGCAAATACAATGAGTGAAGAGTGACACAAACAAATTGTTTTGATTGTTTCATTATTTAATTACATTTTTAAATTGAAAAATACATAATTAGCTTTAATGGTATAGTCTTAGTTATTGATGGTAGGCTAAGAAGGTTGCTTTCTAATTGACTATTCAATTGACGACTGTTGATCTAAAGTATTATCCACAAAAACGTAGCCTCCGAAACGAAAATGTAGATCAAAGAGTGGGTAGTCTTTCATGAGCGATCATGCTAACCCTTCAAGTGCACACGCCGGATTTTATTCGCTGCCGGTGTTGCTGACGATCCCACAGTTTCAATTGGGTCGACGGTCTTTTCTTCCGGCTGAGTAACAGTTTCTTCTTTGATTTCTTTGGCGAAAGTCATGCCCGCAAAGATAGTGTTGAAATCCAAAGGTAGGGCTTCAAACCAATTTGCACCTAGGATCGACGGGATCTTTTCGCTGGTCGCTACTAACAGCGGAAGTTGGATTTTTTTATTGCCGTACTTGACTTTGGCGTAATATTCACCAAGGAGAGAAACTGCGTTATTAGCATGTATGAGGGATGAAGATCAGGTTTTCCTAGAGCTTCCCAATGCAGCTTCCCGATTATCGAAGCCGTTGCTCCTGTATCCAACAACATTTTCATTTCCGTTTTTTCGATTACCAAATTGATGTAGAGGAGATTAGATCTATACCTCATCGCATCGGCACGCAACTTGAGCTGGGTTCGACGGCAGATCTGGGAAAGCCTTGTGATGGTTCGATTGTTGAAAAATGTGTTCCAGTTAATATTTAACAGAGTTGGAATCCACCTCCGTCCCAGCAGACTTCGCGCAGTTTCGTTGTCGGCTACTTGAATCGGCAAGACATATTCCTCCTCGGCGAGCGTTATCTTTGCGTTGAATTCCCCTTTGATGGGTACTGATCCAAGGGCTGATTTTCTTAATCTCGAACTGTGCGTTAATTCCGGCTCGCCCATCTGTTGCCATATGGTTTGGTTTGTTGATGATAGAATTATGGCAACTCGTATCCATTTTCATCCGAACTTCAAAACCGCTTACCTTCAAATCAAGAAAATATTTTAAAGCCATCTTGTTATCGTAAGGTTAATCAATATTATTACTTATTAAACGCTGTTTGCTTTGCAGGCATAAGCCAAAGTTCACCCGAGCCAACTTATTGGTAAATACGTCGTTTCCCTTTGCGATTGATTTTGTCGGTAATCTATCAAACTTTTATTTCCAAAATAGAACGCGTGAGTTAAAGTATGAGGTATCGCAACCATTTCAGTCATAGGAAGTATGTGTTTATAAATTTTCAAGTATGATTTTTACTAATTAGTACTCTGAATCCGTTAGACAAACAATATCTTGTGCCAATCGAGCGGTTGGGATACGTTAGGCTTTAGTAGTCATAACATGGTTGCAGCAGTCCGCGCAACACAGATTAAAAATAATCGGCTACACTATTACGAAGTACTGAAGTTCAACAAAGTTCTCGAAACTATGCCGTTTCAGCGAATTGTTAAAATAGCTGCGGACTGAAGCTAGCAGCCACATACCATTTTTCTGTCTTCAATTTATGTGAAGTTCTCAATTGCAGCGGCCAATGTGAATTTAGCAGTTCCAATGTTTTAACCGATTTTGCTAATTTGTTATACTTTTTTGCCTTTTGGTGAAGCCAAAGATAAGTTTATCAAGGTTTCGAACTTTACAATTGATATACTTCGTAAACATTCTAGCCCTAGACCGCCATTTAGAAAAGTAATGCTATCGTTTCATTTTAGTTGCCACACGTTCATCTGTCTGTTTTGCCTTAAGTGTTGGAAAGAGTAAGCAGCTGAGGTTCCAGAAAGCAGCATTTCAGAGCAAGAACCCAATTTGATGACTTGTCAAGGTACTATGTACTATGTATGTTCAGCTTTGTATCATTTGTCTTTTGAATGGTAAGACTGAACTAGATGGGAAATCAAAGACTTTGCGTTTATCAGTTAGAAAAATTCACATGGTTGATTAGCTGGAAGCAACTGAGGTCAGGTTTCAAAATATAATGTCGATTTTTACCGCTAGATGACAGCTTGTTTGAAACTTGCTGCTTGAAGGACGGGAGCTTTCGGCTTTTTAGGCAGGGCACAGTGTTGCCACAAGTGGCTTTCTGGAGCCGTTTTGGCCTTTTTTTGGTTGAAAATTGGACGATTGGCTTTTTGGCTATTTCTGACTTTTTCCGAATTTTTCCCATGATTTGGCTTCAAATTGGGCTTATTTTAGTTTTAGCGCATAAAATATTTGAAAACAAAAATTTGCAACGCTAACTGCAGTCGATATAAAGCATTTGCGCATAGCCGTCTACACTCTACAGTAACGGCCAGGAAACGGGGTATTTCTGTGTATTTGGGATGGAACTTGCGTCCTCCCACCCACCCACAGGCACCTTGGAGCATTCGAACCATTGAGTGCTGCGACTGGTGGTCAATTTTCAATAGGACTTTTTCCACAATTTCTTCACAAGTTTTAGACGCCACACAGAACGCACTATTCTGCTGCCTGATAATCTGTCTGGCCAGGTCTGAGAAAGTGATGAGTGATACTCTGTCTGATCTCTGATGTCTCAAATTGAATCCTAGTGGCAATCCTAACCAGGAAAACTAAGAATACGCCAAAAATACTGATCTTACTACTAGCTTTAATAGTTATTTTTATTTTTGAGACAGTGGCTTTAAAGTGGCTTTTTTTTACATTTCAAGTGGCTTTATTTGCCCAATTTGGCGCCTTTTTTGGCTTTGGAGAAAATTATTTCGTGGCAACACTGGTATTAACCCTGTTTGAACCCCTTCCTTTTACCCCAATGACTACCGATTTCTGTGTGAATCATAAAAGCTTGTTTCTCCGTAGAGAAATATGCTCAAAAGAGTGTGTCAGGAATATCAGTTATAATCGGTGGTAGCGCAGTGATCAGTCGCGTGCATATCGTTTAGACTTTTTGAAGCTTTATAAATTCGGCATTAAATACAACCGTTAGAGTTAAAAACATTATAAACACGTGCTACAAGCTTCCAAAAAATGAATTCGTTTGTTACAGGTTCTGATTTTGCAACAGGCAGTGGACATCAGCAGCCATCGAAGGTGATATTTATTACACAATATTTGTAATCCTTTCAAACAGTAAAAAAAAAATTTAATTCCAGAGAAAGCTTTCCCCTGTAAAAGAAGTTGAAAATACTATATTGCATAAACCAGTTATCAATGGTAGCCCAGTTGCAAAGAAAAGATTTGTTCCAACCATCCCACCAACTCGTGCTAAGAAAACATCTGATTCCCCATCATTTAAGGAAAGGAAACCAATTCAACCGTACAAGGGAATTCCTAGGAGGGGAGGTCATGGAAGGGGGACTAAAAATGGAATGAATAATTTGAGGCAGCCCCATCAGAGACGGCCAGTAAACCATGGCAACAGACCAGTTGCACAATATCAAAAACCAGTACTCGTTCAGGTGACTACATTTTGTTCTTATTATGTAATTTTTTTGTTATATTTTTTTTCTATTTATTTAGATGGAATACGGTTGAATTGGTTTCCTTTCCTTCAATGATGAGGAATCAGATGTTTTCTTAGCACGAGTTGGTGGGATGGTTGGAACAAATCTTTTCTTTGCAACTGGGCTACCATTGATAACTGGTTTATGCAATATAGTATTTTCAAATTCTTTTACAGGGGAAAGCTTTCTCTGGAATTAAATTTTTTTTTTACTGTTTGAAAGGGTTACAAATATTGTGTAATAAATATCACCTTCGATGGCTGCTGATGTCCACTGCCTGTTGCAAAATCAGAACCTGTAACAAACGAATTCATTTTTTGGAAGCTTGTAGCACGTGTTTATAATGTTTTTAACTCTAACGGTTGTATTTAATGCCGAATTTATAAAGCTTCAAAAAGTCTAAACGATATGCACGCGACTGATCACTGCGCTACCACCGATTATAACTGATATTCCTGACACACTCTTTTGAGCATATTTCTCTACGGAGAAACAAGCTTTTATGATTCACACAGAAATCGGTAGTCATTGGGGTAAAAGGAAGGGGTTCAAACAGGGTTAATACCAGTGTTGCCACGAAATAATTTTCTCCAAAGCCAAAAAGGCGCCAAATTGGGCAAATAAAGCCACTTGAAATGTAAAAAAAGCCACTTTAAAGCCACTGTCTCAAAAATAAAAATAACTATTAAAGCTAGTAGTAAGATCAGTATTTTTGGCGTATTCTTAGTTTTCCTGGTTAGGATTGCCACTAGGATTCAATTTGAGACATCAGAGATCAGACAGAGTATCACTCATCACTTTCTCAGACCTGGCCAGACAGATTATCAGGCAGCAGAATAGTGCGTTCTGTGTGGCGTCTAAAACTTGTGAAGAAATTGTGGAAAAAGTCCTATTGAAAATTGACCACCAGTCGCAGCACTCAATGGTTCGAATGCTCCAAGGTGCCTGTGGGTGGGTGGGAGGACGCAAGTTCCATCCCAAATACACAGAAATACCCCGTTTCCTGGCCGTTACTGTAGAGTGTAGACGGCTATGCGCAAATGCTTTATATCGACTGCAGTTAGCGTTGCAAATTTTTGTTTTCAAATATTTTATGCGCTAAAACTAAAATAAGCCCAATTTGAAGCCAAATCATGGGAAAAATTCGGAAAAAGTCAGAAATAGCTAAAAAGCCAATCGTCCAATTTTCAACCAAAAAAGGCCAAAACGGCTCCAGAAAGCCACTTGTGGCAACACTGTGCCCTGCCTAAAAAGCCGAAAGCTCCCGTCCTTCAAGCAGCAAGTTTCAAACAAGCTGTCATCTAGCGGTAAAAATCGACATTATATTTTGAAACCTGACCTCAGTTGCTTCCAGCTAATCAACCATGTGAATTTTTCTAACTGATAAACGCAAAGTCTTTGATTTCCCATCTAGTTCAGTCTTACCATTCAAAAGACAAATGATACAAAGCTGAACATACATAGTACATAGTACCTTGACAAGTCATCAAATTGGGTTCTTGCTCTGAAATGCTGCTTTCTGGAACCTCAGCTGCTTACTCTTTCCAACACTTAAGGCAAAACAGACAGATGAACGTGTGGCAACTAAAATGAAACGATAGCATTACTTTTCTAAATGGCGGTCTAGGGCTAGAATGTTTACGAAGTATATCAATTGTAAAGTTCGAAACCTTGATAAACTTATCTTTGGCTTCACCAAAAGGCAAAAAGTATAACAAATTAGCAAAATCGGTTAAAACATTGGAACTGCTAAATTCACATTGGCCGCTGCAATTGAGAACTTCACATAAATTGAAGACAGAAAAATGGTATGTGGCTGCTAGCTTCAGTCCGCAGCTATTTTAACAATTCGCTGAAACGGCATAGTTTCGAGAACTTTGTTGAACTTCAGTACTTCGTAATAGTGTAGCCGATTATTTTTAATCTGTGTTGCGCGGACTGCTGCAACCATGTTATGACTACTAAAGCCTAACGTATCCCAACCGCTCGATTGGCACAAGATATTGTTTGTCTAACGGATTCAGAGTACTAATTAGTAAAAATCATACTTGAAAATTTATAAACACATACTTCCTATGACTGAAATGGTTGCGATACCTCATACTTTAACTCACGCGTTCTATTTTGGAAATAAAAGTTTGATAGATTACCGACAAAATCAATCGCAAAGGGAAACGACGTATTTACCAATAAGTTGGCTCGGGTGAACTTTGGCTTATGCCTGCAAAGCAAACAGCGTTTAATAAGTAATAATATTGATTAACCTTACGATAACAAGATGGCTTTAAAATATTTTCTTGATTTGAAGGTAAGCGGTTTTGAAGTTCGGATGAAAATGGATACGAGTTGCCATAATTCTATCATCAACAAACTCATATGGCAACAGATGGGCGAGCCGGAATTAACGCACAGTTCGAGATTAAGAAAATCAGCCCTTGGATCAGTACCCATCAAAGGGGAATTCAACGCAAAGATAACGCTCGCCGAGGAGGAATATGTCTTGCCGATTCAAGTAGCCGACAACGAAACTGCGCGAAGTCTGCTGGGACGGAGGTGGATTCCAACTCTGTTAAATATTAACTGGAACACATTTTTCAACAATCGAACCATCACAAGGCTTTCCCAGATCTGCCGTCGAACCCAGCTCAGTTGCGTGCCGATGCGATGAGGTATAGATCTAATCTCCTCTACATCAATTTGGTAATCGAAAAAACGGAAATGAAAATGTTGTTGGATACAGGAGCAACGGCTTCGATAATCGGGAAGCTGCATTGGGAAGCTCTAGGAAAACCTGATCTTCATCCCTCATACATGCTAATAACGCAGTTTCTCTCCTTGGTGAATATTACGCCAAAGTCAAGTACGGCAATAAAAAAATCCAACTTCCGCTGTTAGTAGCGACCAGCGAAAAGATCCCGTCGATCCTAGGTGCAAATTGGTTTGAAGCCCTACCTTTGGATTTCAACACTATCTTTGCGGGCATGACTTTCGCCAAAGAAATCAAAGAAGAAACTGTTACTCAGCCGGAAGAAAAGACCGTCGACCCAATTGAAACTGTGGGATCGTCAGCAACACCGGCAGCGAATAAAATCCGGCGTGTGCACTTGAAGGGTTAGCATGATCGCTCATGAAAGACTACCCACTCTTTGATCTACATTTTCGTTTCGGAGGCTACGTTTTTGTGGATAATACTTTAGATCAACAGTCGTCTACGATGCGACGGCTGACTGCCAGCCTAATCGGGATTGTCTCTCTGAGAGACATGGACGAGAGACTCTCTCGTCGATGTTTATCGTCCAGGTTCTACACGTCCGAAAAAAAAGTTAAACAATTTGGCATAAAAAGAAATCGTTTAATTAAATGAAATGGCTCGTAAAAAAAAAAAAAAAAGGTTTCCTTCCACTTCATGAGCACTTATTGTTATCCCGCTGCTGTTGATTATTGATTTATTTCACTTTGATTCTACATTGACGCAGTCCATACTGTGGATTCAGATATTTTTTTTTCTTTTTCTTTATAGTTTGCGCTATTTATCTTTTTTTTTTCTTGGCAAACATCTGCTTCCGCCATCTTTTTTTTTCTGAACATGAGCGGCTTTCTACCCCTGCTCGAAATCTTTAAGCAACTGTTTTTTTTTCCTTCTGCAATTGAAAAGAAAAAAAATTAAATAACGTGAATGTGGTAGGAGCATATTTAAGGACATGTAAATTTGTGGGGGGATGGTGACTAACCAAAGCAGCGCTATTATGCTCGAAAGATTATATCGTGATTGAACTGCACTTTGCGCGTAATCTATCGTCACATTTTCCCGACAGATAAGCTGATCCTTCTTTACGGTTAGAACGGTAAAATGTGAGCTTTTAACAGAAGGGCAAAACAATTTACGACAACATTCTTCACGTATAGAAACAAAAAAGAAAGCAGCGTGTCAATGTTCAACAAAATCGCTCAATTATTCAGCGGTTAGGCAATTCAAAAATGCTCTTCCTTATCTCCCTCCCCCTCCTACCGCAATGTCAAGTATCGCGCAACACAAATTTCGACGAAAACTTGACACGTTAAACAGATCCCAAATGCAAAAATCCTTTACTGCTCTATATTCCGATAGAGTATAGTACTATATAACAATATTTGATTCATTAATACGTGCGCATCTACACACACAACAAAAGGTTAAATACGACCGGATAAATGTTGCCGATCGCCGAATAAAAAAGAAAGAAAAAAGCGACCAGTCTGTTACATATAGCTTAACTTCCGGCTGATTCTCGGGGTCCGGTCCAGAACTATTCACAAAAAAAAAAAAAGAGGAAGAAAACGGCCGCAAATGATTGAGGCATCAACGTTCGCATCGTTAAACACGTATGAAGAAGAAAGGAGCAGAAGTTTATTTAAAAGGCAACATGACGCTCGACACAAGCGAGCACAATCCAATATATATCCGATAGAATTTAATTCCTGGGATGTCGTCGTTTTCAGTGGAGATGTCCAGACCAATGTAATAGGGCAAGATGGCCACCACGTCGATGATGGACATGACCGATCGCATAAACTTGCATCGGTCCGGAGCGGCGAATAATCTGTTGACAATTTTTTTAAGAAAAAAAAAAGGAAACATGTTAATCCTTTGATTATATAGACAGCAAGGGGGAGGAGCAAAAAATGTGTAATGTGATTAAAGAAAAAAAAATTTTTTTTCGTACCTGTACGCAACTGTGTATACCGTCCATTATTGCATACTGTTGGTTAGTTAGTTAATGCTAAAGGAGATCATTTGTGGACGACGCCGGGACAGGGTAGGGAGTAGTGGTGGAGGAGGATGGGTCGTGCGAACAAGAGCCGCTGTCTCGTGTAACACAGACGATAACAACGATAGACGGGGGAGATGGTTAAGGGGATTAGATAATATGCTTACACACTCTCTTGTTCCAACTATGAGCTGATTTACTATGGATGGGCTAGCATTGTATGTATAGTGGCATCGTCATAATGGCAACATCTTGTCCTGCAACCCATCTTGAAATGCAAACTTTGGTCTTTATGTCATCAAATGGACTTAATTCTTTTCGTTCGATTGTTTAAGAATAAATGGAAGAGACATGTAATCATCTTTGTTGATTGTGGATTATATCGATCGTCCGAATATTATTCGATAATAAATCGAGTATAAAAGCCTGCAACAACAGCGGCCTATAACCAAGTTTTGCTGCAGCTCACGTCGTCATGGCAACTGATCTTTTATACACGATCAAATTGCTGGCCGTCCTCGCAGGTGACGTTGCCTCGATCGCACGTTCACGTTCAACAATTCATTCCATTTCGCCCGGTCCCGTTTATTTGCGAGTCATCGAAATGGCCAGTACTCAGTGCCGTACGAAAGGCGCTCGATATAAAAAAAAAAACAAAAACAAAAACAAAAACAAAAAATGCAATGTAAATAATTCGAGTGAAGAATGACCTTTCGTTGTATAAGCGAGACACTGGCCTATAAGGTCCCGTCTGCAGAGGCCCATTGTTATTGGATTGCCAATTAGCCCTACCTACGGATAATTTGCCAAACTGGTCTGCAGGGATCAATCATGTGCTGCCCCAAAAGGTTAAAACGTCGAAAGAAATAGCTTGCGCTAATTATTCCATTAAGTTCTTGACGGTTTGTTAAAAGGTACGCGGAACAGTCCGTACATGCACACTGCGATGGCTTACTGGTTGTGATGGTCAAGTCATGCCTAGCATGTCCTGCCAAATTTTTATTTTTATTTTTTCTAACTCAAACATATTTAATACGAACTATTAAGCATAAACCTTTTTTAAATGATTTTTTTTTATTCATTTACGGATATTTAAGGTAAAAATATTCGCTCCTCTCGACCCAAAATCCGATGTTTTTTTCTCCGAAACCAAGCCGAACGGTATTTCGTATTCGGTGCAGTGCAAACCGGCCCGATGGGGTTAGGTAAGGTACGAAGTCGAACGGATTTCTTCGGCGCGAACCGGGACAACAGAAGAGCGGTGTAGCCGAAATCCGAAAATATGCGGATTTTTATCGGGCCGGGTCGCACCGGTGGTGCAACCGGCCCATTGACAGCCTTACAGTCCAGGTTGAACTGACCATATGTCGAGGAAGGATTTATTATAATTTTGAATAGCATAGCACAGATCCCGCATAGAACTTACAATTTTCGCTGTTCGAAATTTAACATGAATTTCACGTTGGCTAAAAATTATATTTTCTTACTCACTTAACTCCCCTATGTAGACTAACAATTGTTTCTCAATATAGTTCGATGAAACTACTTTTACACTCACAAGGTACCTGCATACGAAAGCATAGACGAGAGTTGAATTGTATTGCAGTCAGAGATATTAGATAAAGATTGATTGCACGTGGAATCAAAGTCGAGAGTTGAATTATATTACGAGGAGAGATATATCTAGATAAAGGTAAAAACTCGTTGCTCTTTTCCACAAAAACATGGAAACGGATACTGTCCACCTAGCAACTATATGCCTCATAACGTCAAGAAAATGATCAAATGATGCAGTACCGATTCTAGACCAAATAGATGATTGAACGCGACTTATCTTTCTGACAGCATAGAGAGAAAAGAATAAACAAAAAACAAGTTTCAAGTTTACCATTATATAAAAAAACGATATCATTCTAGATTGAAAGATCTTATCAATCAGTGTAGCATTATAGCTTATAATGCGTGATGGGTAGCAGGTGGTCTTGTTTGTAATCTTGAATTATATTTGCTCAGTCGACATAAGGCCTTGTCGTGTATTTTCCGGATGATGAAAGAAGATTTTTCAATTTTTACATGGTCTCATTTGTTATTGATAACAATAGATATGATGGGGAAATATTTTTCGGGAAGGATCGATATAAAGGTCGCTTGCATCCATTATTAAGAGCCCAGTAACAACCCGATTGACTTGGAAGTAACTTTGTCTACTTGTCCTTTTCGTGGCTTGAAGTGACAACCAATCCAATTACTTAAACCTTCAATTATTTGTTATAGTCTTTGAATTACATTAAAAGATGCGAGCCACTCTAATCTGTTGGCTTCTTTTGGCTAGTCTACTAGCGAACGTTGGAGCAAGATCGCCCGTCTTACCAAAATTCGATGTTGACATCATAACCTCTTTAGATAGCGAAGACGCTAAAGTTGATCCAAAGTTGGTTCGCACTTTGCTTGATAACAATTTCGAAAGCGGAACTTTGAGCCCTTGGTACGATGAATCACCTGGTTACGTCAACTGGCGGGTTGAAAATCTCGCATCACCTTCGGAGGCGAATTCCACGGCACCCAAACCGGCTACCGGCTCTCAATATGTGAGAGCGACGCGTAATGCAGACTTGGCGTCCGGCCTTGCAATCCTTCGTAGCCCAACTTTTACTGCTAGTCCTGGTAAAGTCGATTTAATTGTATTGAAGATTAATAATTTTAATTCAAAAACTGAGTTCTTTCTTATTTCCTTTTCAAAACCCTGGGGCAGGTGATCGAGTTTCTTTCGATTTCTGGATCCGCTCTAAACGCCCAGAGGGGAATAATCTTGAGGTAATTGTCACGTTTTAGAATCAGAAGATCAGTATTTTAGAAAGAGAAGATTTTTTTTCCCCCTCTAACCTTCGGTTAATTATTTTTCTATTATTGTGTTTAAATTTGTATTACGATTGACATGCAAATGATATAATTTTTTTAAAAACTGTACATGACGGGCCGTAGCTGGTCTGGGTGGTAGATCGCACCGAACAACAACTGGTCAGCCTGTCACAGTTTTCAACCTTGTCCAATTATGAATGGCGAACACAATCCGCTGTTATACCAGTAGATGTTCCTACCGAAGGCGTGGTATGGTATTAACTCATCTTTGCTAAAATTTATGAAAGAATGTACAGATTTTCTCCTTTTGAACCAGTTGGTATTTTATGGCTACTGTGGAAGCAATTACGAAGATGCTGTTGCCATTGATAATATTTTCGTCGAGTCTTCAACTTACACCACCCAAGCACCTGCTTCAGGTAAAAAACTTGATCAATCAATACGACGACTATTTTGCTGTGTTAGTGTGTAAGAAACCTAGTTCAGTCTTTAGTTAACTCTAAAAAAATGTGAAAATACTTGAGTAGGCTATATCCTATATACGGTTTACGTTATTTAGACTGCATAGTTTTGTCCGCGTCGTTCGGAACGTTCACATCTCCGAATTATCCTTCAAGTTATCCTGAAAACGCCAATGTATGCTGGTTGATTACTGGTGCTTACAGTATTACGCTGCAATTTAATAATTTTGAAACTGAAACTGGAAAAGACACTCTGAAAGTACGTAAATGTGTAGCTTAATTTCTGGTTGCCAAATGTGGAAGTGATTTGCTGACAATGTTGCCTTTATATTTACAGATTTATTTGGGACCAACAATATCCTCAGAGCTTTTCGCCGATTTGAGTGGCTCATATATACCAAATCAAATAACCAAGTACACTGAATCAATGTTGCTCGTGTTTACAAGTGATTCAGCAAACAGTTATGCAGGATTCAGTATCACCTACCAAATAGTAAGTAAAATGGAGGAAGGCTAACGAGAATTATTGGTTTCAAACGTAAAACTTTGGTGAATCCAGTCTGACTAGGGCCTAATATCCTCATATAGGCGACAACGTAGCAATAGATATTTAAATTGTATGCTTAGTTCCAAATGCTTAATATTTAAGCCCGTTTAAGTATTCGAAAGTAAGCGCGCTTTAGGAATACGGAAATAAGCGTCTATGTAGCATTTATTTTTCAAGCAATAGTCAGTTTTCATTCTAAGAGCCTTAATTATGTCAGTTACTGGTGAGATATTAAATGAAATACCACAGCAAGGATCAATGTAAGCTAAGCAAAGGAGTACAACATACAAATTAAAGTAGGCCTAGTTGATGTATAAAGTAGACGAGAATTCCAAGGCATTCTCCTCTTTTATTTAACACGTACGTCTTGTGGGCATTAAATAAAAATCTGATGTTAACTGATCTGATTTTATAGGTCTAAAAATAGTTTTACGCTACAATAAACTATTATAACTTTGGTTTTTGTTGTGGTAGGTTCGACAATCAACAACGTCCCCTTCTACAACTTCTTCTCCTCCTACAACAGCTCCTCCTTATACAACTCCTTATACAACTCCTTATACAATTTCCAGTACCAAAGCTCCGACATACGCTCCAATTATATGCGGTAGGCCTATATTTTTGAGTTATGATACAATATTGAACACGATCGTCAATAAATCAAGAAGCCGTTCTTGTCTCCCCTAAATGAAATGGAGGAAGCACTTAGTGCTTTTTCTAAGTACCCATTTCTGTGTTTCCTTATGGGAAACTTATTTGTTTATTTTCTAACAATTATTAATTTAAATTTTGAATCCACTTCAACACTGACCTACTTGACAGAAACTACAACGGAATTCCAAACTACAACGAGGTTCCCAGATACAACGAAATTCCAAACTTCAACGGGTACGACGAGTATAATACCTTGCCCGCGTTATTTAATACCCATTTCTCTTTTTCCATATGGGCAACTTTAGATGTCTAATTTCCAATCAATATTTATATTCACTTGGGACTTTTGACATAATGACAGTTGATTTCTACACATTTTTTTTGAATCCCGATTTGCAGAACACTCCAGTTGTGGCGGTTTAATTAGCGGGTACAGTGGCATCATCAATTCACCAAACTATCCATACGAATACGAAAACAATCTTGATTGCCGCTATTTAATTCAAGTGCCCTGCGGCTATCGAGTGCGATTGTACTTCAATTCTTTTAACACAGAATCGGGTTACGATTTCGTTAATGTAAGATAACACAAATTTTATTACTATCTATATAGAAAGATTGGCAACTCGACGACGAGTAGCATTATACTATATATAGAATTTTGTCATATCCCCTATGGTGACTCGTATATTCAATTGTACGAGGTTCCAAAATTTCTCCTTGATTTTCACAAAATTTTTAGAATAGTTGCCAACCATCCCAGTTTACTTCATGCAATACAACATCTTTATCTTTTAAATACGCCAACTATTAGGTTCATGACGGACCATCCACCAGCAACTACCTTCTTCTAAGGGCATCTGGCACCACTCGACCTTCTACCGTATATTCGAGCTCAAATGAAATTCTGTTGCGATTCACGACGGACAGCTCCGGGACCAGATCAGGTTGGCAAGCAACATTTGAATACTACTACTAACAAACCTGACAATATTGTAACCGAAGCAAGAGTGAACAATACACAAGGATAGTTAAACGGATAGTTGTTTGAATATAGAGAAAAAAAAGGGGTTGAACACGGTATCAATGACTCTGTTGCCTCAGGATGCAATGCTTATTCAGTGACGATAAGAGATCGAAGGCTTCTTCAGTCAAATTCTGCTATATATATCTCTTCGAACATTAGAACGACGGGGCTTCTCGGCCTGGAAATTCTGGTGACGCAAGTATGTGTTTAAGGAAAATTGTCTGACTTCATTGTCGGTTTGTCGCATTCGTTGTTCGAATAGTTGGTTTTTTCTTAGCCATATTTAATGGCACACTAGTTTTTCGCTGCAAAGTACGTTTTTGTACGGTGTTTAGTAAACAGTTTCTTTCGTCGCCCAATTGAAGTATTTGCACTGAACCTACAGTATATAATGTTTTAACTTTGCAGAAACTGAAACGAAATCTTTAATGGAATTCTTTTAACACTTTTAGACAAGGTGCTGGGTTAGGCTTCATTCCTTGTCATTAATTCTTCATCAATGTTTCAATGTGTTTTCGAATTAGCTGAAAAATAGGACCGGACAAAATAAAATAGGACCCCACGAAAAAGGATTGGAAAATAGGACCGCACCAAAAAGCACCTTACAAAAAAAAAAAAAAAAATCAAAGCTGTCCTATTTCTCCGTCAAAATGGGCCTATTTGTTATAAGTTACCATTTATTTCAAAGTTTCATTATAAACTTGAACTTATTTCAGTAGGCTAAATGATTCGACCTACTTTCACTGGTATAAAGTGGCAAGAACCGTCACTTTCTTTATACTCTACCGTAGATCAAACAACGATAACGAAATACTCACTTCACTCTCTTATTCATATTATGAATATGTTGGTAGACTAATTTCCGATTTTTTTCATTAACGTATTCTCCATACTCTTAGCCATTTTCATACAGACAAGCAGATGTTTCGCCATCTGACAGAGTAACTTACATCAGATCTCGAACATCATCAGCCGGCCTTAAAATAAATCGAACAACTTGATACCAGCATCTTTTCCGTTTAGTAGTCTACACAAAAAGCGGGGTGGAATCCCGCCAATAGACAAAATTTTGTATTCGGTGGTTCGCTGTATAGATTGGCAAGTGTCTGAAAGTAATCGCAGGTTATATTTTTAGATGATGAAGAAGATTTTGCGTTCTGTCTGAAATCTGCTAAAAAAATGCGGTGTTTGCTGGCTGAACGAGGGACGTGTTCTGATGCAAGACGGTGATGTAATCGGTCGGGAATGGGACATGAGCCTGTAGGAAAGGATCGACTCCCCTACTCCTTGCTGTCGCTGAATGTCTCATTAAGCAGTCTTCTTTTTCGGTTTCTTTGAAGGTTTTTTCCCCTTTAAATGATTTTTCCATTCCTCCTTCGTCTGAAAACATAGCAATAACATAAAGCATTTTGTAAGATTCTTTTTAATAGTATATCTGTTTGATATGAGTTCATACCATGTCAGCGTATTTGTTCTCTGCTAGCGTGTAGGAATGTTTGCCTTCCTTAAACTCCTCATTGTGTTTGTCAATGTTGGCGATGTTCTTCTCCCAAATTTCTCGTCTTTTCAATTCTTCAGCATCACTAGCATACGTCTTACGAAATTTTACCTGAAACGAATTAGCATTCAGCCAAAAGTTCCACACCTAAGAAGTATATATTAAGAGAGGCAAGTGGAAGGGATGCTTACCTTAAAACGTTCCCAACGCTCGTCTACATCAGGATTTGGTTTGAATTCGGAGGAAGCGATAGCAGTACCCACTACCACTATTAAAAGAAAAACGTAACAACACCTCATTTTGATGAGGGCCAAAATAAGCGACGGCGAAATTGTACTAAACCCAACTACCACAATTCCAACGCAATAAAATAAAATACAAAGTGTCGTACAAGCTAAAGCATGCAATGATAAAAACGAATTTTTGGGTCGATAGGATCCTGGGCCGCTTACTCAGGTGCGCTAACAGGTGTTCAAATAAACTAGCTCATTTAACACCCTCCCACCAATCGTCCCCACATTGCTGTAAACTACATGATAGAATGGACGCATGTGTTTGTTTGGTGGTTTTCATGGCTTGGAACTCGTGCTTTTCTAGAACACAACAGGTCTATTAAATTGTGCCTAAGTTTCGTAGATACTAACTACATCAACGAAATATTACATTACCCGTTGGATTAAGAAACCGAAATTCTATTTAGAAATTAACAAAAAAGAAAAACGAAATTCAACAGAAATACATGATGAATGCGTTCCACGCAGAGCAATAAGGAAATGCCTAAAATGGCAGTAATCACTAAGACTAGGTCTACCTGACTAGGTCTACCTACTCAGGTTCTAAACAAAACCAACTTCATCACAGAGTTATTTGCGAGCTTGCTTGCGTCAACGAAGTCTCTTTTTCTTTTTCTACTTGAAATATTTTCCAAATGGCTTGCTGCTCACTGTCTTCGAGATATTCTTCAGGACGATTCTGAAGCAAAGAATCGTGTGCTTGGTACCCACCAACCCACTCTTTCAGTCGAACTGCGACTCCAGCCAACAGGTTGTCGTCAAGAAGAGAAGAGTCATCACGCTCTTGTATTGAAGCCGGTAACGAAAACTGGCCATCGGCATTAAATGTATAGAGGTCAGTCAAATCGTTTGAGCCGAAGTAACGATCGATTTGTTCCTCGTCAACAATACGCCTTGATAGTGAGAGTTTGGCTACCTGTGCAAGGGGAACAAAAAACGTCAGCAAGCAGTGCGACGAAAAGAATATTTATTTGTTTTGCTAACCTGGCGATAATAGATTTTTTTCTTCCATGGTTCCCTGAGCTACGAAGCGATAAATGTAACACGGCTTCTTTTGTCCTAACCTGCATTTAAAAATTTAATTACGGATGTTATTAGTCAAGACAAATTTCATACCGGTAAACCCGGAAGACACTTTGAAGATCATGTGACGGGTTCCATGACGCATCAAAAATTATGACGCGGTTGGCTCCCACCAAATTTATGCCTATACCGCCAGCTCTAGTTGAGATTATAAACAGACGCGAACGGGGATTTTGGGGTCGTCATTGAACGCTCGGCACCATTTAAGACGCTGTTCGGAAGACGTGGAGCCATCCAGTCGAAAGTAATCAGTATTGATATTCCACGTGCCGCCAACAACCTTCTAAAAAGATAAATAATAAACGCAAACATCGTGATTGGCAAATTATGACACTTGCCCCATTGGTTTCGTTAGTGTTTCTGATTTGATTTTGAAAACTTCAATTGCAAGAAACTCTTCTATCAGATCTAGGCTTGTGAGCGACTGGCTGAAGACCAATAATTTATCACCAATCAGCTCGCACTCCCGAAGAATATCCATCAGCAGAACAAATTTTCCACTGTGTTCTATGTTGTTAATTTCGTTTTCTGAGATTAAATCTGACCACCAAGGACTGCTGGTCGACGTTAAAGCGTGGTCAACCGGATCTTGCATACACACGTCCTCGCCTTTTTCAGTGTTTTTGTTTTCGAAGCATTGGTCAAAAAAGAATTTTTAATAAGAAAAGAGGAAAATCAAGATGTTTACCGAAAATTTGTTCCTCGGTCCTCATGAGGTAATCGTCGTCATCGTCGTTTTTGGCATTTTTTTCGCCTTTCCTTCACCACTACTGGAAAATTTTTGAAACAGCATGTCGAGTTGAGTTCCTTGAATCCGGACGATTACATGCCAAAAGCAAAGCCTTTGGATGAGTCCAAACTCGGGCAAGCTGCTGAAAGTCGCTGAACAATCCAGCACTTTCACCTTGATTTCCGGAGGGTTGGATACTCCCTCCTTTAGTGTGATTTTCCAAATAATAAAGGTAAAGGCGGAT